>NC_047517.1:7685203-7985203 GCF_902827115.2 Pseudochaenichthys georgianus | reverse complement strand
ATATTGTCTACTCTTCACTTACCTGTCAGCATAGGTCGGCATTGATGTACAGAACCGACAGAAGACCTTGTTTATATTGGCATCATATTGAGAGGTGCAGTGACGCGTCCTAAAACCAGGAAGTAAGCTGCTGGTTACCTCGACAAGGGTTTTGGAAAATAGCTGGAAATAAGGTCTGTAGAAAACAAACCTGTTTGATAAATGCACATTTTGTTCAGCCGGATAATCTCCACATGTCAACCCTACTTTTATAATTTTCGAATCATAAATCTAATCGATAGATTATAAAAGGGTTTTAGGACGCGTCACTGCACCACTAGAAGCCAACTCCATCGATCAAGCTGAAACTTTCTCTCCCTCTTCTTCTCATGATCCCTGTCACTCCTCCGGTGACTTTCTTTTATTTGAAGATAGTTTTTTGCCCGGCGCTTGGCCGGTTACCGCTGGTATTAAAAACATTTTGGCGAAATAGTGAAGGAGCGCGCTGCCGCTCACGGGAGCCTGCTCGCGCTGCACTCCGCAGCAAACAGCTGTTTGCTTTTCACCCAACAACGACAACCGACTCACGGAACGCTATGTTGTAGCGTTGATAAACGAAACTATTTAACTAAATTGCTAGTCAAAATACCAATACCACAGGACAATATTTTTAAAGCAATATTTTTAGTGGCCCGACCGGGCAAGTGGAAAGTACGTTATGCTGGCCCGGGGTGTCTAAATAGTGCTTCCGGGCCAGCGGGCCATTTAATATCGAGCCCTGCCGGTTACCGGGCGGCCCACATCGTCCGACCGGCCCACTTCAGTACTTCAGATGGCCAGTCCGCCCCTGGGGGGGGGTGTGTGTGTGTGTGTGTGTGTGTGTGTGTGTGTGTGTGTGTGTGTGTGTGTGTGTGTGTGAGTGACACGTTCTCACTCTCATCCCGTCACATATTGACGGACGGTCAGGGCCCCTCCCCGTCGCTATATTACGTACAGGGTACCCCTTTCCCGTCATTTTCTACGGGCAGGGCGTCCCATAGACCTTCATTGCGGACACAGCAGACCCCTTGCCCGTCAGGCTTCTACGGGCAGGGCGTCCCATGGACCTTCATAATGCCTATTTTAAGGTTCATTTGGCCATTAAAATGCGTTTTGATCTCATTTTATGCGAGTAATGAGTTTTTATTTCTGATTATTTGTGCAGTACATGTACATGATGTTTAGTTTGCTAGTTATGACGAAGATTACTTCATGAATGTGTACACATTCATGGTTGCTATGGACGCTGCAACAGCTCCCAGACCACGTGATCAACAACAATGGCTGTCCTTCATGTTATTCTCGGTGGGAAATGCCTATTTTAAGGTTCATTTGGCCATTAAAATGCGTTTTGATGTCATTGTATGCGAGTAATGAGTTTTTATTTCTGATTAGTTGTACAGTACATGTACATGATGTTTAGTTTGCTAGTTATGACGAAGATTACCTTACGTCTGTGATGAAAATACATGGGGCTCAGAGCCTCGTATTTTTAAAATCTTTTTTTCCTTCTAATTTGTTATTCTTTTCAAAATAACACACTGTTATTTACTCACCAATAACACACAATTATCCTTGCTTTTATTTATTGGTTTAATTCCATAATCTCGGTCTTTTTTGGCGTCCGTCAGGAACTGAATTTCAAAATAAAAATAACCGGAAACAGACGTGGGCATTTCGAGCGATTACCCAAGATTCTCAGCTACGCTGATTGGATGTTTTAGCCGCAATGCATGCTGGGATTTGGTGTTTATATTATATGAAATCTGGAAAACATTTGAAAAGACTAAAATAATACTTAATTCCGAGTGCTCTTGCTTTTCTCTTTGAAAGTCATCACATAACGGCATTGTAATACACGGTTCGGCTGCATTACATATTACAGATCTGCCGTAGTTCTTTATTTATAGCGCCCTGATGAGAAGACCTTTGGAAAAACTGGAAGAAATGGCGCCGAAACTAAATACTTGACGTGGATCATAAATATATCAACAATTAAAGAGAAGACACGTCTCCTTGCAGTATCAACACTAATTCGGCTGACTTTTACATTTGATCTAATTCATAGATAGGTTATATTTACACCATAACGGTGCACAGCTGATATAAAAGGACTTGTAGTTTTTAAAGATATTACTGATTTGAATTGGATTGCAGTTTGAATGTAAGAATGTAAATACTGAGTCTGAAATAGTATAGCAATATGCTGTAAAATTATGTGAAAGCATGAATAAAACTACACATCTTCAGATGTTGTACATACAAGTGTCTGTGTGTACCTTGTGTGCCTAGTGGTTAAAGCACGTTATTGAATTATTGTTTTTATGTGTTATATTTGATTAAAAAAATATTAAGAGTACATATACTTTCATAGGGGGAAAGTAGAAGGTCTGTGATAGAAATATAGAATATAAAAAATCAAGATGATACTATAAGTGATCTCTACACTAAAACAGTTTAGTGCAGGATGTACAAAGATATTAATAGGAGGAGGTGCAAAACAGAAAAACGAAGTAACCTTTATTTAAACATTAAATAACAGATTACGGTCTTCTTTTAAATAAGAAAAAAACGTTGGGGGTATCTATCTACAGATAAATACAAAGTACTTAACGTCTAATATATTGCTTTCCTGCAATGTTAACTGTTGAAGCACTTATTTTAACTGATATTATACATATGGATTATACTCTTATGTATGTAGATAGAATAAGACATGTGCAGAATATGACAGTTTAATGGTGGAGGTACACACATATTGATAGATGTCTTGTAATGCACTGTTGAGGGACCTGTGACCCAAGTGTTTCATTCATTGCATAACTACACCATAAGTTGTGTAAATGATGTCAATACACCTTTAAAATCTTGAAAGGGATGTGCAAAATAGCCATAATATATAGTCTTTAATTAACTATTAGTAGAGAATAACGAGTAATTAATATACTTTATTACTCGTTTCCATTCATGTCAATTGCAGATACATGTTTAGTCTTCTCAAGCACCAACTATCAAATATCTCTCCTGATTGTTGGCACTTGACAATCACCTTACCTGCATTTTACTCAGGTGTAACTAAAGTCTGATTTAAGGGTTGTTTATATTTCACATAATTAATATAATAATAATAATCAGAATCTGCAAAGTAACTCAAATAAGTGTAGTGGAGTAAAAATACCAGGTTAACCTCTGAATTGTAGTGGAGTAGAATTACAAAGTATCAATGAGCTGTCATGTGGGTATATTAATGCTATATATTGATGCTGCGCATTATGGACAGCGATTTTCACCCATTTATTAATTATATGTTTTACATTTGATAACACCAATGTGTTTAATACTGGCAACTTCTAATTGTGGGAAAAACGAAAACGTTCAGTAGAGACGTCCCATAGAACATTTTGCGAAACACAATAGTGTAGTGTGTAGTTCTGGGGGGGCGTTCGATTCCAGTTTTTTGCTGTTTGACGCTCAGCGTAACCTTGGCGCACTGCCACTCCAACATCCAATCCCAGACCTTGAAGAGTAATCACGGGGACTGTAGTCCTAAACGATAGCTGAGGATTCTGGGTAGTGTAGTGTCTTCGGCCATCCTAAACTCAAAAATGTTGACAATCGCAATGATGCTTGAACTGCTCCAGTGAGATGATAGTGAACTGTTCATGAACTTGTCATGAAAAGTTCATGAAATATTAGTGAACCATATTCATGAACAGCTCATAAACAGCTCATAACAAAGTTGATGAACTGTTCATGAAAGTGACATGAACATTAAATGGCACTAGGGCAGTTCATGAACTACTCATGAAACTCCTGTGCTGGAATGGTTCATGAACAATTCATGAAATGGAGTTTTCAGTGAGTGTGTAGGGATATTCAACCAAGAACATTTCAAGAATTGTTCATGAACATATCAAGAACCGTTCATAACAACTTCATGAACCGTTCATGAACAGTTCATACCCAGTCACTGAATATAATGCAATGGCTGGCTATGAACTGTTCATGAACTGTTCATGTACATGAACTGTTCATGAACCACTGACTGTGGGTCAATTGGCAACCATAGAAAACAACAATTATGTCAATCACAATGGAACTTTACTCAAATTAACAAACAAACAAACATGTATACAGGTGGAGCACTACAATTAATCCTATCACTATTTGAAGCAGTTCTTGACACTCAGCTGCACAACATTTTTTGTTAGGGGTCCCAAAAGCTTGGGTACCACAGCAACAATAAATGATTTCTGTAGAAAACAGAAAAGTGCAGCAGCAATAATTATACACAGGATCCGGTTGATCGTCTGGAATGCTTCTTATTCAAAATTCAAAGTACACAGTTACATTCAAATAGCTGAACTTTACAAACATCACATTTCTCCATTTAAGTTATCCGTCTGTCAGTCAATTACTGTATCTCAAGGAGAAATTCAACATAGTCAATATAAATTATTACATTACATTGCATTTAGCTGACGCTTTTATCCAAAGCGACTTACAATAAGTGCGTTCGACCAACAAAATACAAACTTGAAGAAAACAGAATCATATAAGTACATCTGGTTTCATAGAGCAAAAACATTTCAAGTGCTACTCAACTGGCTTTAGGTAAGCCAGTCCATAAGTGCTTTGTTAATAGTTCTATCGCTCGAAGTGGAGTCGAAAGAGATGAGTTTTCAGTCTGCGCCAGAAGGTGTGTAAGCTTTCTGCTGTCCTGATGTCAATGGGGAGCTCATTCCACCATCTTGGAGCCAGGATAGCAAACCCACGTGTTTTTGCTGATGGGAACTTGGGTCCCCTTCACAGCGAGCCGTTTGGTTGATGCAGAGCGGAGTGCACGTGCTGGGGTGTACGATTAACCATGTCCTGGATGTAGGAAGGGCCAGATCCATTCGCAGCATGGTACGCAAGTACCATTGTGTTGAAGTGGATTCTAGCAGTTACCGGAAGCCAGTGGAGGGAGCGGAGGAGCGGCGTGGTGTGGGAGAATTTAGGAAGGTTGAAGACCAGACGAGCCGCTGCATTCTGGATGAGCTGCAGGTCGGATGGCACATGCAGGTAGACCAGCCAGGAGGGAGTTGCAGTAGTTTAGGCGTGAGATGATGAGAGCCTGGACCAGAACCTGCGCCGCTTTCTGGGTCAGCTGGGGACGCATCCTCCTGATGTTGTAAAGCGTGTATCTGCAGCAGCGGGTTGTAGCAGCTATGTTTGCAGTGAAGGACAGGTTGTTATCTATACATATAACACATAACGCTATCAAATAATACTTTCTATCAATATATCTATCTTTACCAAATATAACATATTATGGAGATCACAAAAATACACTGTCAATGTTAATAAACAAAAAACAAGGCAATGTGCCTGCAAGACTGCACTCAGGTAAACAAAACATATTACCCGTGCGCAGCAGCTAACCTGCCTGCGAGCCTTCGCTCAGGTCACATTTACCCAGGTGCGGCTGAAGCCCGCGAAAATGGCATCTATTGTTGCCGACAGTTTAGTATTTTTAAAATACCGTTACTATGTCAAACATGCTCAAAACCTTCTGACACACTCTCCTAAACATCTCCAACATCATATCTAATTCACACAAGTTAACATCGATCATTTTCATTATGTACTGACCTGTAGAAAACAGAAAAGTGGAGCAGCAATAATTATACACAGGATCCGGTTGATCGTCTGGATTGCTTCTGAGGAGGGGGCGGAAGTGTCCCCCCTAAGGTAACCCAGATGTCACCGCTCACCTGCCAAAGGTTCCACCTTAGTGCTACTTACTCGTACTGCTTCTCAAACAGTACAGATAAACCATAAAATGATATGAATGTCACCAAAATAAATAGAGATAATGTTCAGTTTCAAATTCACTATTGTTTTGTTTTAAGATTAAAAGTTTTAAAAAAGAAAGAAATGTTCAAATAGTAGATGAATATTCAAGAGGTCTTTAAAAACATCACACTGATCATCAAAAGTTCATAAAATGCTCATGAATATTCAAAAATATTCTGAACTTGCCACAATCATCCAAAATTCATGAAATGCTCATAGTCATGAAAAGTTCATGAAATACTCATGCACACTTTTTGGGGTTTTAATTATAATGTTGTGATTGGCTGGATCATGAAAAGTTCATAAATTGCTCATAAAAGTCTGTCATGAGCAAAACAGGAACTTTATATGAATGAACAATGTTCATAAACATTTCATGAACTGCTCTTTAAAATGGTTCATGAGCATTTTAAGAATTTTGGTTCATGAACATGACAAGTGAACATATAATGAGTTGTTCATGAATGTTTCATGAGTGCTCATGAACAGCTCATAAAGTCATGAACTCCATCTCGCAGGGGTGTCCCTTCTAGACCCTTTTACAGCCGACGTCATCAAAAAGTTGCCCGCGCATGTGGGCAACGGAAGTGGTGTTGTTTTCCAGCAGTTCTAAACGACAAAGACGAGGTAGCAACTGGTTAGCAAGCATTTACAAACTGTACCCAGCATCAACATGTCTGGTTGTTGCGTATACGGTTGTACGAATCGCTATTCCACCGGCGGACTAAAGTTTTATAGGATTCCGAGAGGACCACGACCATTCCAGAGCAACCGGCGGCGTCTGTGGCTGCAGGCGATTAAACGTGTGGACTGGAATGAGGACATAATCAAAAATGCTCGCGTCTGCAGCGCCCACTTTATATCAGGTAATGAGGTTATCTAGCCTACTCTTTCATTTTATGGGAAAGCCTTGTTTACATTAGTGATTGTCTGTATGATGTAGAATAATAATCAAATGCAGCTAAAGTTTGATAAGCTGGCGTTAGATTTGCCTAGTAGCTTGCTAGGCTAAACAAATGTGTTTGTGTTTTATTTTTGCAGGCGAGGCATCATTGGACTCTAGTAGTCCTGATTTTGTGCCATCTGTGTTCATGTACACAAAACAAAGCCAGAACCCAAATGCAAAGATGGATAGGTAAGATTAGAGTTGCCCTCCTCTCAGTCGTTTTATGTTTTGTTTTCCTCTCTTGCATAAGCTTTGGTGCCTACAGCTGCTGTTTTGAGATATGGATTAGTCTAACTATACATTTCTGCTGTTACTGTAGGTACCATAGGAAAAGGATGAGAGCTGACACCGCAGCAAATCAACGTATTCATTCTGAAACTCCAGAACAAGAATGCAGTATGGATCATTGTCCTGGTATGAATATATTTATGAATATTTCATCTTACAATTAACTGATTGATTGTCAGGGTTCCCACCCTCACTGAAAGAGTTGCTCCTAGTGTGTGTGTGCT
Source organism: Pseudochaenichthys georgianus (assembly GCF_902827115.2). NCBI lineage: Eukaryota > Metazoa > Chordata > Actinopteri > Perciformes > Channichthyidae > Pseudochaenichthys > Pseudochaenichthys georgianus. The sequence continues at coordinate 7,977,889 of NC_047517.1, read as the reverse complement.
CCTGCCAGGCCCACTGCTCCAATGGCTATGTATGTCTGTGTGTGATGTGTACACTGGCCCCTGATGGGTCAAATGCAGAGGAAACATCTCCCCCTGGGATCAATAATGTATCTTCTCTTCTGTCATGGAAAAGTTTTGAAAATTCATTGGTAAAAATGTGTGAGAACCCCTGAATTGCGAACTTGTTTGCATTGGTTGCAGCACATGCTAATTTTTCACTTTTCTATATTAAAGCTGAAGAGGATATCCCAGTTCCAAAGAGAGAGTACGATGATCTGAACATGAGATACAGTCAACTTCAGGAGGAATATGTCAACCTGCGACAGGAGTTTGACACACTACGAGCAGAAAATGTAAAGCTGAAAGAGGAGCTGCAAACATCTACATTCTCCTACACCACTGTTAAGTGCAACATTGGACAATTGCTTTTTCTCACAGGACTGACCTCTGTGGTTTTTGAGTGGCTGATTACAAAAATGATGGGCAGCGTAGAAATAATTCACAACAAACTTAAAGTAGAGGACCACCTATTGATTGTGTTGATGAAATTAAGGTTGGGCCTATGTAATACTGACTTGGCTTATAGATTTCAGGTATCAAAAACCACCTTATCAAATATTTTGCGGAGCTGGGTCCCTGCTATGGCCTTGGTCCTCAAGCCACTCATTAAATGGCCAAGTAAGGGTGCAGTACTTGAACATATGCCAAAAATATTCAAGCGCAACTTTAGAAGATGCCGGTGCATAATAGATTGCACAGAAATGTTCATAGCTAGACCCAGTAATCTGACTTCCAGGGCCCAGACATGGTCAAACTATAAACACAACAACACCATAAATATTTGATCGGCATCACTCCAGCTGGTGCAATTTCATTTCTGTCTCCTGGGTGGGGTGGACGGGTTTCAGACAAGCAGATCACTAAGGAGTCAGGTTTCCTCAAACTTTTGGAGCCTAGGGATGAGGTTTTAGCAGACAGAGGATTTCTCATCAGAGACGAGCTTGCAGCCTATGGGGCAACCCTTCGTATCCCTCATTTCACAAAAGGAAAGAAGCAGCTTTCTGCACAGGAAGTGGACACATCTAGACAACTTTCTCGTGTGAGGATCCATGTAGAGCGAGTTATTGGTCGGTGGAAAAACTTTAAGATTTTACAAACAGTTATTCCTTTGTCGCAGGTTGACATACTAGATGATGTTGTTATTGTATGTGGTGCCCTCACAAACCTCTGTAAGAGTGTTGTTCCCAAATGAGTTACACATAACCATGTATGACTTATAAAGTGATTTTACATTTGTAAAACATGTATATAGGCCTACTGTAATTAAAACATTTTAATAAACCTCCCCACATTGGCTGCCACTGGTGTGTCTAATGGTCCTTTCCCCCCCAGATTATCTCAACAATTCAGAGTGCAGTATCACATTTATTTGTAATGTTATTACTAACAGAGTTTCATTCCATTAAAGTGCCACTAAACATTAACAACATGGAAAGTAGGAGTATGTACAATATATTAGAATCAAACTGGTTCTGTATGTTGTAAACAGTAAATAATAATTTTAGGTCGCAAATTATCTCTATGGATAGATATATAGCATTACAGAATAAAACTTAAAATATCTTGTTGCACTGAAGTGCATCTAGACACAGCTGTTAATAACAACATCAAATGTAAAGAAAAGGCTGATGATGAATTAATTTGTAAACAACACCACTTCCGTTGCCCACATGCTCGCGCAACTTTTTGATGACGTCGGCTGTAAAAGGGTCTATAGAATTGACATCTTAACAACACATTATGTAATATCACCGCAATAAAGGTATCTAATGGAATTTGGAAAACACATCTTATGGATGCTATATGTTACACTTTCCCTGGCATTTTTAAATGAGATAAGAATAAGATAAGAACTTTAACAACCAGGGAAACACAATCCATAACCGACATCTAACACCATATCTGGTCTCCTATCACAATACAATACATTATATTGTCCACTCCTACATGAAGGCATTCAAGCCTCAACTCTCACACATTTCCTGCATAACCATGTTGCTGGCTTCCTTTTTATGCGTGCACAACTGTAGTGAATGTGGTTGTTGCATTTGACACAGATTATCATTTTACCAAAATCTGGTCTTTCACAGTATTCGCAGGCTCTCTGTGACACCAAGAGAGGATCATGTCTTCTTGTCAGTAATTCAGGCAACACACTCGAGCTAAAGAAGTCATGTGCTTTTGGCAAAGCCTCCTGCAGAAACTCTTCATTTCTTAGGATACGTTGCACAATGAACTTCTCCTTAGTCCACAACACAAAGTCACAGTAGCTAACACCACACACAAACATGTGAAGTTGAGTTTGGTAGTAGTATGTGTGTGAATGTTTCAACGAAAATGACTTGTCCAGACAAAACTGCTTGTCTTCTGTACATCCTTGAAGGCTATTCCTGTATTTGTAGGGACATTTTATCTCTACCACCCCTTTGCCACAGCAGGTACATCTTGCTATCCCATCTGGCGATGATCCAAGGTGTGGCTCAGAAGGTTGCACTACTAAGCCACATGAGCTGATGCTGAAATCTGGATGGCTTTGGGACATAAATGCAGTGTAGGCTTGTCTTGCCGTTTCCTCCATGTTTTGACCCCAGAGCACAGATGGGACATTTAACTCTGTTTTGTTGTACTGCATTATGTCATTTAGGTATGTTTTGCTGATCTTGTCAGTTGTGGCTGCATGGTGAAATTTGGTGCTTGTGATCCGACCAGCCCTATAGGTGTGCCACTCATTTGACCTTGACTGTTTCCATGTCACAAATTCCAGTTTCTCACATTGTTGAGGTTGTAGTGTAGTTTTTAGTTTGTGAAATGTATCCTCACATTTCATCTTCATTTCCTGTGGTGAGAGTTCCCGGAGTGTTGCATCAAATAAAGCAGTCAAGGGCTCAGGTAAGTCTGGATGCTCCTCTGAATCAGTGTCAGACGATGCAGTGTCCGTGTCACTGTTTTCCAGGCTCGTCAGCACTGCCGCACCTGGGTCCACATCCCGCAGTTCCCGGATGTCATCATCTGTCAACACTGATAATAGAGCAACAAAAAGACACAATTTGTGTGCTGCATAATGTTCACATTTTAAGAATAATGACTGAATTATTCTAAAACCAGACCAGTTAAGCTGTAGATAACAAACAATCGAATTTCTAGAATCGGTAATCTGAAGACAAAAGGACAGACATATTCAAACTAACATAACAAATGATACTGAAACTATTCAAACTGAGCGTGTATGTTTACAAAAAGTCATGATGCCACGTTGGTCTGTAGGCCTTTTCATCTCTGCATCACCAAGTAACACCTTTCTCAGGCTACATTATGGTGTCAAAACACTGAGGTGAAATCCTGAGAATTAATTAGATGCACTATGGCAAAAGGAAACTTATCTAGGCTCTGTCAACTATTACATGCCTCTGGGTGTGATACTATTCTTCCTAGCAGATGTTGAAGCTGCTGAAAGTTGCCTTCCAAGCCTCTTTGGTTTGTGGAAGCTGATTTCCTTCAATGGAGCTGGTCTGACTTCCTTCCTGCTGATGTCTTTCCACATGCACACTCCAGAAGTAACTGCTGCTTTCTCTGTCCTTCCCATCCTAACATAGAGCTCAACTTTAAATAATATTGCAGCTGCATGGCTGCAGCATGATCCAAGCCTGAGATTTCACAAAATCATAATAAACATACTGGGCTTGAAAGTAACATTTGCTCTCAGACAAATCTCGGCTCTGGCTATGAAGTAGTTAAACATCTAACTTACTAGACATGTGAGTAAGTATCCTAAGCTTAATCAGGTTTTGACTGTAACTGAATGATATTGGCTGCTGACATTTTGAACCCTGTTGTCACTGTTGTTATTCATGAAAATGTTAGTTTCGAACCATGGTTATGATGAGAAAGTTACAGGGCAAAGCATACGATTTTTGATATGGAAAGGAGAGTAATAGCCAGCTGAAAGGATAGTAACACACCCCTGAACTGTTACCTACAAACCCACAACACCAAATAATAGGCTACTTACCCCGCCATACAGGTGCAATTCGCTGTGAGGACGTAGTTCTCTCGTTGGTTGATTATAACCCAAGCCTCATACATCGTTGTCTTGTGTCCTTGTCTTTGACTAGGGAGAATTTCTGATCTCAAAATACAAAATTCTGAGTCTATGTCATGGTATTTGACGTTCTGTACATGACCACAGACAACGTATTCGTAAGCATCCAGTGATTTATAGGCTCGTAATTTCTCTCTGGTGTACACGCTCGGTTTCTCAATTAAATAGGTATATATATCTGGCCACTGTATATTCGGCCACTTCAACCCACTCATCAATAGAACACGGATCTGGAAGTCGGACACCATTTGTCAAAGTCAACTTGTTAAGGTAATATTCACGATCTTTAGTTGATAATCCCCTTGCGTAGCTTGACAAGCTGTTTATCTCCGCCATCCTTCTGTTGCCACTATGCGCGCGCATACGTGCTACGTCATCATTGTGTACAAACACAAAAAGGGTCTATAGGCCTACGTCTGTTTCCGGTTATTTTTATTTTGAAATTCAGTTCCTGACGAACACCAAAAAAGACCGAGATTATGGAATTAAACCAATAAATAAAAGCAAGGATAGTTGTGTGTTATTGGTGAGTAAATAACAGTGTGTTATTTTGAAAAGAATAACAAATTAGAAGGAAAAAAAGATTTTAAAAATACGAGGCTCTGAGCCCCATGTATTTTCCTCACAGACGTAAGGTAATCTTCGTCATAACTAGCAAACTAAATTTCCCCCCGAGAATAACACGAAGGACAGCCATTGTTGTTGATCACGTGGTCTGGGAGCTGTTGCAGCGTCCATAGCAACCACCTTAGCAACCATGAATGTGTACACATTCATGAAGTAATCTTCGCCATAACTAGCAAACTAAACATCATGTACATGTACTGCACAAATAATCAGAAATAAAAACGCATTACTCGCATAAAATTAGATCAAAACGCATTTTAATGGCCAAATGAACCTTAAAATAGGCATTATGAAGGTCCATGGGACGCCCTGCCCGTAGAAGCCTGACGGGCAAGGGGTCCGCTGTGTCCGCAATGAAGGTCTATGGGACGCCCTGCCCGTATAAAATGACGGGAAAGGGGTACCCTGTACGTAATATAGCGACGGGGAGGGGCCCTGACCGTCCGTCAATATGTGACGGGATGGGAGTGAGAACGTGTGTGTGTGTGTGTGTGTGTGTGTGTGTGTGTGTGTGTGTGTGTGTGTGTGTGTGTGTGTGTGTGTGTGTGTGTGTGTGTGTGTGTGTGTGTGTGTGTGTGTGTGTGTGTGTGTGTGTGTGTGTGTGTGTGTGTGTGTGTGCAACTCAAGGCATATGCTCGAACGGGAGCTGCCTGGACGCTGCAATCATGTTGCTGCAATCATGTTGCTGCAATCATGAGTGTGCTGACTTCTCCTCCAATGTCCCGCTGTCTGGCTGCCTGCATAAAGTCAAGTGCTCGGCGCAGTTGTAGCGAAATGTCGCTCCTCTGTTTTCATTTAAACAGCTCCTTATATCCGTTAGCGCAGCTAGCTAGCACCAGATGCTAACAACAACAAGCACGTAAGGTCTCTCTCTCGCTCGCTTGGACCACATTACACACACCCTCCCGGTCCTCCCGATGGCCAGTCGGTGCCTGCCGGTGAGCTTGGAAGTGTGGTCTGCGACAAGCGGGCGGCAGGAGTGGGGCTGTCAGCAGATGGTATTTTAAACTCGATGCGCTCTGAAACTACGGGGCGGCCGAGGAAAAAAAATACACATGCGTTAATCGCGTTAAAATAATTAGTGGCGTTAATTTTTTTTTGCGTTAACTTGACAGCCCTAGTTTTTATGCATGTAAACGGTGTGCAGAGTCAAAACCCTCAAAGTACACTATGTAGGGAGTAAAACTCTAACACAGAAAATATCTCCCGAAAACGCCTCGTTGGAGATACGTCATTGTCCATTTGATTCTTCCGAGTACGCATGATGTCGGCAGTACCCGGAACGAAATGGACCAATCCGTGGAGCCGTTACGTTACGTCCGCGGAGCCGTTACGTTAAGCCCCCACTGATTGGTCCAAATTGACCAATCCACGGACTACCTCACACACTCAGTGCAGGCAGCTCTGCTGATTTCTCCTCCCTGGCTGCAGGCTGATAACAGACAGTTGGGATCGCGGCGAAATTCTCTCTGCAGACCCATTCTCACAGCGTTTATCAACCTTTTTCTTACTCAATATCAAGCCACACTTATTGTTTTTACTTCGGCTGTGACTTTGTGTGTGCTCAGGATGAGTTTGGCTGTGTTTCGCTGTGTATCGCTAAACAAGGAAATCACACCTCCACGGAGCTCAGCGCGATTCACAACGTCCCGACTGGTCCCGACCAATCGGAGCACACTGGGCTCACAGGGAGGGGGGGGGGCGGCAAGAGCTGCAACGAGCCGTTTAGTGGAGAGAGTGAATACACATACTTTACAGAGATGCTGAAGAAGACACAGGAGCTAGAACCCACCTGCTTCTTTTAAATCAGCTGTGTTGGAACATTTCGGGTTCCCTGTGGACTACAATATCGATGGAGTGTGAGTGGTGGATCGGATGAGGACGGTGTATCGGCGTTGTTCGACAGCGGTGTGGTATGCTAATGGTTAGAGATGTCCCGATCCGATCACGTGATCGGGGATAGGAGCCGATCACGTGATTTTTAAAAGATCGGGGATCGGGAATCCTTAAAAAAATATTTTATTTAATGTTACAAAACAAAAATGACCATGTTCACGTCTTAAAGTCATCCTGAGGCCTTAGTTTTGGTTTAAAATTACACAACATCATGTATGTGTTGCTTTCTTTGGGCTTGTTTTCATAGACCTGGTTGCTTATTTCTCTGAAATCTGGCAACAGAGTGGGCGCAGTGTCTAATAGTAGCAGTAAGCTAACGAGAGGCTACGTTCAGCTGGTGACTCGGGAGTCGGGACAGAGAAAATGTCAGGAGTTTGGAAGTATTATAAAATTGAAAGCGAAGGCAGTGTAACAGCCAGATGCAATGTTTGCAAGGCGGAGGTTCCGCGTGGTGGAAAGAACAGAGCTACGTTCAATACGACCAATCTAATACGCTACCTAAGAAACAAACGCCAACAACAACACGGCGAGTACACAGCGGCCACTCAGGTAACGGCACTAAAACAACCGACACTTTCAGAGACTTTTAAAAGGAAAGAGAAACTGCCCCAGAACAGTGAAAAGGCCAACACAATAACAGCCAAGATAGCTGAATTCATCGCGTTGGATGACCAGCCGTTATCTGTTACCTTTTTTTTCTCTTAATGCATTGCATAAAGATCGGATCGGGAAAAATCGGTATCGGCAGATTGTCAAAATCAAATGATCGGAATCGGATCGGGAGCAAAAAAAGGTGATCGGGACATCCCTACTCGGGAGTCAAGACAGAGCAAATGTCAGGAGTTTGGAAGTATTATAAGATTGAAAGCGAAGGCAGTGTAACAGCCAGATGCAATGTTTGCAAGAAGGAGGTTCCGCGTGGTGGAAATAACAGAGCTACGTTCAACACGACCAATCTAATACGATTGTTTGTTTTTTCATTTTTTCCCCCGTTTTTTTTTCAAATTGAATTTATTGAAATCTCCAATATCAACGTAAGAGCTTGTGCCTCTTCGGGGGGTGCTAACACTTAACCATAAATGTTATCGTTTACTTTCTCCGTCTTTATATGTAGATATTACTTTTCTCCGTTAATCTCCGTCACCTTGTTTCCAAAGCAACAACAACTTCCTGTCAACAGCGCTACCTCTCCTTCAAAATAAAAGCATGTCCACAAATAGGAAGCCAAGACAAATTACACTTAAGACACATAGCCTACAACTGCAACGAAAGTAACAAATACAATGCGATATCCTTTTCAATTTCAAAGAACACAAATTGGGTTACATTAACAAATAACTATAAAGCAACAATACTGTAGAATAACAAAAAGAAGTGGTTTGCTGCTGATTACTATTGAATTGTGTTACTCCAGTAAGATGGAAATATAATACTTTGTTTATTCATGTTATGTTAAGCTGCTGTTGTTCATTGCATTATTACAAGACTAGTTAGTCTTAAGGCTAGAATTCTGCACTAAGCCACATTTTTATTTTATTTTATTATTTGTGACTGAATGTAAACGTGTGAAGCTAGTCAAGCTACCTCTTTCCAGTAGAGTTTTTTTTTTTGTTACTGCACTATCTGCACTCAATTTGTTTACATGATTATTTTGTGGTGGACCACTGATAAGCTTTATTTTGTTTTGATCCAATGCTGCACAACTGAACTGATCCAATGCTGCTGTGAAAAAAAGAAGCTATATCCATGTTGGATAGAATGGATAGTTGGGTACTGTCATTTAAATAAAAAAAATAACCTTAAGGGACAACTTGAATGCTTTTTTCCTTTTTTTTCTCTTAATGCATTGCATAAAGATCAGATCGGGAAAAATCGGTATCGGCAGATTGTCAAAATCAAATGATCGGAATCGGATCGGGAGCAAAAAAAGGTGATCCGGACATCCCTACTAATGGTAACACACGCCATACATGCTAAATCATATCAGAAGGCATCACCCAGATTTGCCAATCACCGGAGCCCGGCAAAAGACAGCAGCAGTTCAACAGCTTATCCTCGCTGTTTTTAAGAAGCCAATTCACATGAAAGCCGTACGACCAAAATAAATAACTATTGGCATATATATTTCAACGGCTATGCGCCCCTGAAACACTTTATTATTATTTATTATGTAATATTTTCAAGGCAAGGCAAGTTTATTTATATAGCACCTTTCAACACAAGGCAATTCAAAGTGCTTTACAAAAAATGAAAGACATTATTTTTAATGTGGTACTGTTTGTGGTTTGTTCTTAGATGTGTAATACACAGTGGCGGCGCCAGAGTATTTTTGTTGGGTATCTATGGTAGGGCTAACCCATACAGTGGTGGGGCTCAAGTAGGTCTGGGCGATCTGGGCGATTTTTTTTTTTCTAACTAATGGACAATTTTTGATTTAAACCTCGATTTTTTTCCTGTTTTTTTCTAAACAAACCAGACCAAGGCGACATTTAAATACATATTTTCTTTATTAACACAATAAAAATAAATGAGATTACCAAGTAGTCTAGGCCTATGTGAACAAATCAGTTGCGGTGAGCACGTTGCACGTTGTAACTTCCGGTTGTTGTTGTTTTCATCTCCGGGTATCCCGTGTGCCTGTTCTGTTGCTGATAGCTTATTAACTTAAACTTAATCGATCGTTTTAAAACTCTTGATCACGGCAACTGCCTGACGTTGTAATCACACGTTACTACAGCTTAAGCACTCACAACTCTCCTTCTCTTAGCGACTGTAACTCCACAGTTGCCTACACTCTTTTCGGGTTTGCTAACGGTAGCTACTTTAGCTTGATAGCTAGCCATGGCTCTTTCCCCACCTTCTGGTGCTATTTCCTGCTCTTCCTGTCTCATGTTTGGTTACTTCCCGGCCTCCCTTACTGGTAAGGATACATGTGTTAAATGTAGTATAGTTGTTAGGTTGGAGGCGGGAATCATAGCCATAGAAGCCCGGCTCCGCATCTTAGAAAGTAACTCAGTTAAAGTAAAGCCCATGTTAACATGTGCGGACCGGCAAAATGTAGCTCCTCTTAGCCGTCCCCCGGCAACTCCCGAGCAGCAGGGAGGCTGGGTGACTGTTCAGAAGGGGCATAACGCGAAACCCGCAGGTCCCCACCAACCCGTTCACGTATCTAACAGATATTCCCCACTCAGCGAGACACCCGCTGAGAAGCCAACTCTGGTTATTGGTAGCTCTATTATGAGACACGTGAATTTAGAGACCGAAGCCTCCACAGTCACATGCATTCCGGGGGCCAGAGCGGGCGACGTTGAGGCGCATCTTAAACTGCTGGGTAAAGATAAACGTAAATACAGTAGGATTGTTATTCACGTCGGTGGTAATGATGTTCGTTTACGCCAATCAGAATGCACAAAACTTAATGTGGAGTCGGTGTGTAGTTATGCTAAAACAATGTCGGACACCGTAATCTTCTCTGGTCCCCTCCCCAATCTGATCAATGATGACATGTATAGCCGCATGTCATCATTTCAGCGCTGGTTGTCTTGGTGGTGCCCAGCAAACAATGTGGGCTTCGTAAATAATTGGACAGCCTTCTGGGGAAAACCTGGTCTGATTAAGAGAGACGGCATTCACCCTACTTTGAAAGGTGCAGATCTCATTTCGGCAAACATTTCAGGGCTTTGTGGACGTAATCCATGACAAACTGGAGTTGAGACCAGGAGGCAGAGTCGCAGTCTTACACGCTTCTCTGCGCTCTCTCCTAGGCAGTCACCCATAGGAATCCCGAACCCAATAAAATACCCAATATTAGCGGTGTGTGTGTCTGCCCAAGGACAATTTAAGGTAAAACCTAATAGAGGTGTCATACATAATAACCTAATAAAAGTAAATGTAACAACTACTACAGTGCAACAAAACAGGAAGATTAAATGTGGTCTCTTAAACATAAGATCTCTAGCATCTAAAGCAATATTGGTAAATTATTTAATATCAGATTATAATATTGATATATGCTGTCTCACTGAAACTTGGTTGAGACATGAAGAATATGTCAGCATAAATGAGGCCACTCCACCCAGCCATGTCAACACTCATATTGCTCGAGGCACGGGCCGAGGAGGTGGAGTTGCAGCAATCTTTGACTCAAGTTTACTTATCAATACTAAACCAAAATGTAATTATACCTCTTTTGAAAGCCTCGTTTTTAGTCTTACGCATCCGACCTGGAAAACTTTGCAGCCAATCTTATTTGTTACAGTGTATCGTGCACCAGGTCCTTATTCAGAATTCTTATCAGAATTCTCTGAGTTTTTATCAACTTTGGTTCTTAAAACAGACAAAGTAATTATCGTAGGTGACTTTAATATTCATGTTGACGATGATAAAAATAGCCTTACTGTTGCATTTAACTCTATATTAGATTCTGTTGGTTTCTGTCAGAGTGTAAATAAACCAACCCACTGTTATAATCACACTCTCGACCTTGTTCTGACTTATGGTATTGAAATTGAGCAACTATTAGTCGAACCGCATAATCCTGCTTTATCCGACCATTTCTTAGTAACTTTTGAAGTACTGTTACTAGACTACAAAGCATTAGTCAAAAGCTCTTGCAGCAGAAACCTATCTGTTAGTGCTATAGCCACATTTAAGGAAGAGATTCAACCAATACTTAACTCGATAGCATGTCTGCATGTAGGGGAGGAAACTTATACAAAATGTACACCACCCCAAATTGATCATGTTGTTGATAGTGCTATAGATGCGCTGCGAATAAAATTAGATTCTGTTGCTCCTTTGAAAAAGAAGAAAATAAAACAACATAGATTAGCTCCATGGCATAATGCCGAAACCCGCAAAATAAAGCAAAAGTCTAGACAACTTGAAAGGATATGGCGTTCCACTAAACTTGAAGAATCTCGTTTAATTTGGCATATTACTCTCAATGAATATAAGAAAGCACTGCGTAAAGCGAGAGCAGCCTACTACTCTTCATTAATAGATGAGAATAAGAATAATGCAAGATTTCTTTTCAGCACTGTAGCCAGGCTGACAGAGAGCCACAGCTCGATTGAGCCTTCTATTCCCTTAGCACTCAGTAGTAATGATTTTATGTGCTTTTTTAACGATAAAATTGTTACTCTTAGAAACAAAATTAATGACCTCTTGCCTTCGACCAGTATAGTGTTATCAACAGCTCCCGGAATCGTAAGTTCTAATATTACACTAGATAGTAAACTAGAATGCTTTTCAGCCATTAACCTTGAACAATTACATTCAATGATTCTCTCTTCTAAACCATCAACGTGTATGTTAGACCCAATTCCAACTAAGCTGTTGAAGGAAGTTTTTCCATTAATTAGCACTTCTTTATTAAATATTATGAATATGTCTTTATTATCAGGCTATGTTCCACAATCATTCAAAGTAGCAGTGATAAAACCGCTTCTTAAAAAGCACAACCTCGATCCAGAGGTTTTAGCCAACTATAGACCTATTTCTAATCTTCCGTTCCTCTCAAAAATTCTTGAGAAAGCGGTCGCAAAACAGTTGTGTGATTACTTAAAAAACAATGATTTATTTGAAGATTTTCAGTCTGGCTTTAGAACACATCATAGCACAGAGACAGCTCTGGTTAAAGTCACAAATGATATTCTAATAGCCTCAGACAAGGGACTTGTCTCTATTCTTGTTTTGCTCGATCTTAGTGCTGCATTTGATACTATCGACCATGATATCCTATTGCAAAGACTAGAGCACTTAGTTGGCATACAGGGAACTGCTTTAGGCTGGTTTAGGTCCTATCTATCTGAACGCTCTCAGTTTGTACGTGTTAACGATGAATCTTCCACGCAAACCAAAGTTAGCCATGGAGTGCCACAGGGCTCAGTGCTCGGACCTATTTTGTTCACATTATATATGCTTCCGTTAGGCAATATTATAAGGAATCATTCTGTAAACTTTCATTGTTATGCGGATGATACTCAACTATATTTATCAATCAAGCCTGATGAAATTAATCATCTAAATAAAATTCAAGACTGCCTTAAGGACTTAAAAACGTGGATGACCTTAAACTTTTTGATGTTAAACACGACCAAAACTGAAGTTATTGTACTTGGCCCGAAGAATCTACGAAACAAATTATCTAAAGACATACTAACTATGGATGGCATTAATTTGGCCTCCAGTGAGACTGTAAGGAATCTTGGTGTTATATTTGATCAGGATTTATCCTTTAACGCCCACATAAAATCAATTTCAAGGACCGCCTACTTCCATCTACGTAACATTGCAAAAATCAGGCATATCTTGCCTCAAAACGATGCAGAGAAACTAGTCCATGCATTTGTTACTTCTAGGCTGGATTATTGTAACTCTTTATTATCAGGGAGTACCAAGAAGTCAATCAAGTCGCTTCAGCTGATTCAAAATGCTGCGGCTCGTGTACTAACCAGAGTTAGGAAAAGGGACCACATTACTCCTGTTCTGGCTGCCTTACACTGGCTCCCTATAGAACACAGGATAGAATTTAAAATTCTTCTTCTCGCCTACAAAGCCCTTAATGGGCAGGCGCCATCTTACCTTAAAGAACTCATTATACCCTACTGTCCTACTAGGGCATTGCGTTCCAAGAATGCAGGGTTGTTGGTTGTTCCTAGAATCTTTAAAAGTACAATGGGAGCCAGAGCCTTTTCTTATCAAGCTCCACATTTGTGGAATCAGCTTCCAGTTTGTGTTCGGGCGGCAGACACCCTATCCGTTTTTAAGAGTGCGCTTAAGACCTTCCTTTTTGATAAAGCTTATAGTTAGGGCTGATTAGATTCAGCCCCTAGTTTTGCTGATATAGGCTTAGTTTGTCGGGGGACATCTTACTTCTTCCTTCTCTCTGTCTATACCCGTGTACACTCATGTTCCGATTAACCCAGCTTCCCCAAATGTCTTTCTTTTTGGTGTCTATATACGCTGGGATCCGGAGTCATGGATGATCCTGCGGTCCTGTGTCCTGGATCGCGAGCGCTGGATCTTGAGTCGTGGCTGTGGTCCTGGATCATAGGTCCTGGATGGATATCCTCGTGGATTCATCTTCCTATTATACACACATGCATTTCCAAACATTTGGACTACCTATGTTGCAAATGTATTATCTTTTCAATTTACACACGGCATCTATTGCACGTCTGTCCGTCCTGGGAGAGGGATCCCTCCTCTGTTGCTCTCCCTGAGGTTTCTCCCATTTTTCCCTTTAAACTTTGGAAGTTTTTCCTTGTACGATGTGAGGGTCTAAGGACAGAGGGTGTCGTATTGTCATACTGATATTCTGTACACACTGTGAAGACCACTGAGACAAATGTAACATTTGTGATATTGGGCTATATAAATAAACATTGATTGATTGATTGATTGTTCAAGAATAAAAAAAATAAAATAAAAACAGCACCACAGCACTTGGCTGTCATTAATGTGCAAAGATTTTTTTTAAATCAACTGAAAAAAAAATCTCTTGTAGGCCATCCCTGAAAAAACTTGTAAAATGAAATACAACAAATAATGATAATGAAATGAATAATACAAAAATACCCTCAAACAAAATAACATCCCTTTAACTTTCTAGGAAGTTGTCTTTCTACAGACTTACACAGAACAGTTGTTTGTTCTATGTATGACCGCTTGTACCCGAACCACTTCCATACAACTGAAGTAGCACCTTTTTTAGGAATGAGTTCTTCATCTGTGTTCGTGGACATTTTTATGGTACATCTGTCGGTGAAGCGGTGAATGTGATTGTAGTAGGCTATGTGACTACCCGATCTGCAGCTCTGCACATGCGCACAGTGTTATAAATTAAAATCAATGTTTTTGATGGCATAAAGTACCTTAAACATACCGTCAGTTTAAATGCTGTTTTATACTGAAAAACCAGAAGTTCTCGTAAGCAGTTGTTAAGCTTTTATTCTGAAAATCCTTCATCTCCGGTAGGGCTGGGCGATTTTTTCGGTTTTCACGATTAATTTGCATTTTTACTTTCCTACGGTTTGTGAAATGGCTGAACCGAAAAATCGCGATTTTAAAACATTTCTAGACTCCGCAGATTTGTTTTGCTTTAAGGGACTCCGTAGTAGCTTACTCTCTCACTTTCCAGAACGCGCACAAAACTCAGCCACATTGCCTGTGACTGCCCGATCTGCAGCTCTGCCCGATCTGCTGTTGTTATGCTGTGTTCGTTGTTGAGCATAACAGAGGACTCAGACATTGTACATTACATATATATACACGCCTTTTCTCCTCCTTATCTCTTTCATGACTTTTCATTTAATATGGTTTTGAACACTGTAATCAATACTCAAGACAGGAAAAACTTCACGGCTGGTTTCATTTCTGGTAGTTCCGGATGTTGTCTCATGCTACCCACGTCTGTAAACATTAACAAACGTATTCAAATAAACTGTACCTTCATTTAATATTCAGCAATAATAATATCTCGAAGTCTATACAGTAGTTGTAGTGTTGAAATCAGTAGGTTTCGGTGTGCAACACTAAGTGTCATATCGCTACTAAATTCACCTCTATAGTAAATGGTATATTAGCCACATGCTAAATGCTAACCGGAGATGAAGGATTTTCAGAATAAAAGCTTAACAACTGCGCACGAGAACTTCTGGTTTTCAGTATAAAACAGCATTTAAACTGACGGTATGTTTAAGGTACTTTATGCCATCAAAAACATTGTTTTTAATTTATAACACTGTGCGCATGTGCAGAGCTGCAGATCGGGTAGTCACATAGCCTACTACAATCACATTCACCGCTTCACCGACAGACGTACCATAAAAATGTCCACGAACACAGATGAAGAACTCATTCCTAAAAAAGGTGCTACTTCAGTTGTATGGAAGTGGTTCGGGTACAAGCGGTCATACATAGAACAAACAACTGTTCTGTGTAAGGTCTGTAGAAAGACAACTTCCTAGAAAGTTAAAGGGATGTTTTTATTTGTTTTATTCTTGAACAAAAAAAATCTGAATTCTTAAAATCCTTCATCTCCGGTTAGCATTTAGCATGTGGCTAATATACTATTTACTATAGAGGTGAATTTAGTAGCGATATGACAATGGTGATATGACCTACTGATTTCAACACTACAACTATAGACTATATCGAGATATTATTATTGCTGAATATTAAATGAAGGTACAGTTTCTTTGAATACGTTTGTTTACAGACGTGGGTAGCATGAGACAACAACCGGAACTACCAGAAATGAAACCAGCCGTGAAGTTTTTCCTGTCTTGAGTATTGATTACAGCGTTCAAAACCATATTAAATGAAAAGTCATGAAAGAGATAACGAGGAGTAAAGGCGTGTTTAGTTATATATGTAATGTACAATGTCTGAGTCCTCTGTTATGCTCAACAACGAACAACGAACACAGCATAACAACAGCAGATCGGGCAGAGCTGCAGATCGGGTAGTCACAGGCAATGTGGCTGAGTTTTGTGCGCGTTCTGGAAAGTGTAAGCTACTACGGAGTCCCTTAAAGCAAAACAAATCTGCGGAGTCTAGAAATGTTTTAAAATCGCAATTTTTCGGTTCAGCCATTTCACAACCCTAGGAAAGTAAAAATGCAAATTAATCGTGAAAACCGAAAACATCGCCCAGCCCTAGGCTCAAGTCAGTATTTGTAATGTAATTACATACACGCTATATCGCCCCCCTTGACAGTGAAACGCCAAGCGTGAGGCTTTTAATAGCTTTTATTAGTCTCCTTTTATCAGCTAAATTACATCGAGAGCAACAGGTGTTACAACATGCTACGCAGAAACAAGAAAAGTTGGCATATAGAATTGACACGGAGAGGGGGAGAGAGAGGGAGAGTCACTGAGGGAGAGAGAGACAGAGAGAGAGACAGAGACACAGACACAGGTAAACAGAGAGAGACTGACACAGCACACAACAGGTGGCCTGTGTCTCTATTGTCATACAAAACACTTTTTCAAATGACTATTACAAAATATATTCAAAACTCACTATTCACTCTTCAGGTGGGTCGTGTGACTCTGGCACCTGTTCGACTTGTACCTCAATGCGAGGGCATTTAAGAACACATCTATCCATCCGAAATATACAATTAATCCTAGAAGTTCTGCTGTCTGTCTGCAATTTACTCGGCGCGAGTTTGGGGACTTTTCACTGTGAACGTGACGTATCAGTAATGCATGACGCAGCAGACCCAACGTTTCGTTGCTCTGATTGGCTGTAGGTCTATTCAAATTGCATTCGGAGGCATTTTGATCTGACCACGGCCGCACTGATATTATAACACCAGAGAATTTTCACACCTTTAGTGTATAAAACTCCCCCACTACTTAGACTATTCCTTGCACCCCTCTAGCATAAGCCCAAATGGTCTCAACCATATTGCGTCAGTAACGTGCACTTGTTGTTACAGCAGGATCAGTTTGTATGTTATGGACACTACCGGTATATTTTCGCAATCCGTGTTCTCAACATGCTTACTTTAACATACTTTTTCATGGTCGGGCTACGGTAGGGCTAAGCCATTTCTTGGTATGGCTGTAGCCTACCCCAGCCATACCCTGGCGCCACCACTGGTAATAGTTAATTATTCTAAATGTTAGAGTTCCTTATTTTTATACTGAAACTTGCACTACAGTTAAAAAATAATGATGTGAACCGTCTTTCTCACAAAAATATCAATATTTGAATTGTGCAGAAGTCCGTGTCCTGTGTGACCAACACAAAAATCGGTTTCCTTCTGCCAGCTATCCTCTGCCGCTTTGTTCATCCTCATTTCTCACAGACTTCAGCATCGACATGTCAGAAAAAGTTAAACCGAGAGGCAGCTAACAGTCAGACTGTGCTAATTACTGGCCTGTGGATGTGTACAGGGAGTCTGCTCCTCTTTAGGAGGATGGAGGGCAACTGGCAAGACACTTTTGTTTATCACACCCCTGCTCCTTTCCCTGTCCTCAGTGAGACTCTCTAAGTTATTCTGCTTTGATGTTTTCGTAAGATGGGACTGTCTGAGGCTTCTGACCCATTTTTTTATTTAGCAGACCAAAAACAATTGCCGGATAAATACAGTCAAACTTCTAAAGCCAAGTTTGTGTCTTGATCTGAACTTTTTTAGGATGATTGATAATTCAGGCCACTTTCTTTGCAAACACATGCGGCTTTCACACCAGTGCTTTTCCCTTTCTAGCTCCGAGCGGGAGCTTTTCTGGTTCAGCTCCGGTTTCCCATTTCTGCTCCCGCTCTGTTGACACCGCCCAGAGCTGCCGCTGCTGCGTCATGACGTCACCGTTTACGTGCCTGCTTCATAAAATCCAAACCGCGCGGAAATCCCTCACATCGACAACAACAACAACAATGGCCGATTGTATTGAAGCGCTGTTCGCTTTGGTTATCCTCTTACGAAACGAAATGGAAGGCATCGGACGACTTTACAAGGGACGACTTTACTTGGAACTTTACAAACATCACATGCGAAATGCAAGACTTCTTTGTGGTCTTCGGCATCTACTTCAACCCGCCTCGACGTAAGAGAGACGTAAGCGACGCCGCCTCTTAGCTCCGAAGCTTTTGCCTCTAGGTAGGGCTGCACGATTTTGGGAAAAAATCGAATTGCGATTTTTCTGACAAATATTGCGATTGCGATTCGAATTGCGATATTTATTTTTAAGCGACCCAATGGAAGTTTATTGTAAAATGCGGCCATAACTCCGGCTAGGAAGGTCGTATCAACATACTCCTGTCTCTAGCGCCCCCGCAGCCCGAGCTACGAGTGAAAGAACTAAACTTACATGAAACTTCCGTTGGGTTGCTTTAAAGTCAAGCTTCAGTTAAAGATTCACCCTTTTAGATGTAAAACATGTGATGGAGCATTACTAACCTGACTCAGATGGTTTGTTTCACCAAACTATCTAGGAAAGCTCCATTGGAAGCCATCTGGAAAGGGCAGGCACTTTCAAAAGCACTTGGCATTGGATCAATCTGTCTATCACCTTCTATCATGGGCCACTTCTGATTGATTAGCAATGGCTGGTACATGTGGAGCACAGCACTTCTGATTGGTGTGGATGAGTGACAAAATTGTAAAAAAACAAAAAGTGTAAAAAAAAAAGTTTAAAAAAATGCGATTTGATAATCGCATCATCTCGAATCGCGATTTCGATTTAAAATCGATTAATCGTTCAGCCCTAGACCAGAGGTTGCGTTAACCGAATATTTTCCGTCTATGACGGATTTTTTTTAACAATGACGGACAAATCTGAAAGCAGTCCGTCATGTTGACAGATTAGAACAAACTCGTAACAGCGCCAACGTTTCCCCGCAGCGAGGCTCCGGTGTTATGCCGTGTTATGCATGCCCTCCAAAAAGGAAATCATACCGTTTCCAAACCTAACTGTGCCGTACAAATCATTGAAATGTCTGAGTTTTGGCTTTACGCTGTGCACGCTCCCGCGAGGTGCAGCAGCCATGCATAACACGGTGCATGTGAACTGTTCTCCCCCCCCCCCCCCGTTGACAGTTCACGAGCATGCTTCCCCCCCCCCCCCTCGTCAGAGTTGTGTAAAGGCCGACGGGTAATTCTGGATTTTGACAGAAGTTTTACGATCCTGTCCGTCAAAATGACGGGCAGTGAAAAAGTCTAGCATAACCTCTGCTCTAGACCGACAATTTTTTGGAGCTGGAAGTGAACCGGATTCCGGAGCTAAGAGGCGGCGCCTCTGCGGTGTGAACAGGAAAAACCGGTACTTTTCAGGCTCCTGAAAACACGTTGGTGTGAAAGGGGCAACAATAGAAGATTTAAACTGAGTTTTTAACATGCACATTTTCCTTGGCCCTAGTGAGGTTGCTCAGACAGAGAACCAACATTACAGGACACGTCAGTCCCTGTTCCCACTGGGGGGAAAAGCCCCACTCACACCCACTAATATAGGTATTGTCTTTCGGGACCACTGGCAGTCAGCAATACAAGCTTTTCAGTGACTGTTAAATTGGTCTTTATTTGTTTTTTATTATGTAGATACAACCATATAGGGTATTAGAAGTAAACAGCTGTCCATGCAGTTTCTTTGTTTCCTGTTTGTGCAGCATTTTTTTTGTTTGCAATGTTTTGTTTATGCAGCACTTTTAGAAAACTTATACAATATATTTTTTGGGTAAAAAAAAAAGAAAGAATACTGCGGTGTGGGTGGATTGGGATGAGGGCTGCTTGTTTTTCACTCGGCTCCTCCCGTTTTGCCAGTACTGTGGTATTAGTGGTTTAGGAAGAGGGGAGTTTTTCACAAATCCAGCGCTCCCTAACTCATGCCTGGCTGTGACGTAAATGGTGTGCGGCCGTGAAGCCAGGACAGTAAACAAACATGTCGTCGGTAGTATGGGACTATTTCAAAGTTTCAGAGTGAGATAGTTCGCTTGCTATTTGTATTAACAAATGCAATGCAGAAGTTCCACGAGGAGGGGAAAAAGGCAACGAGCTATAATACTTCCAACCTGATCAGTCGCCTGAAACATCGCCATCGCTACGATGGTGTGTTAAAAGCGTACGAAGAGTCAAAACTGTTCTTGGCTTTGTTTTGTTCATAGTAGTAATGCTCATGTCATTTGCTCACCACTAGTCTTTTGTTTACCACCAGGTGTGCAAAAACTAAAGGTACATTTAATATATATATATTAGTGCTGGGGGGAAACGATTATTTCGAAAACGACTAATCGGGCGATTATTTGATCGATTAGTCGACTAATCTAACGATTATTTTTCTGTTGTTCAATTCATAAAAAACGTAATGTACATTTTTTTTTTTCACGATACTGTGTCTCAGGGGATCTTAATATTTAACAAACTATTAATGTGTTATACCAGAATAACGGAAATAATCTCAGCTAATTGACAATACAAACCATTTTTACCAAAACAAAACACAAGTCTCATAAGAAGCATCTAAATGACCCATGAGCGAAAAATGCTAACGGACATTGGCACAGAACTCAAGATAAAAGTACCCTTATTACTCATCGTAGCTGCACATACAAGATATCCGATTAAAGCTGAGACTCCACAGATTATGTAGGTATATAGTATCAAATACGAAGCAAATACAGTCATCACAACACGTACCTTTACAGAGCTTCTAGGGAGATCGTCTCACCACCGTAGCTGTCAATCTGATCAAAAGACGTGTTCAATGGCATTAAAATGAGAAAAAACGCGGCTGAATCGGTTAATCCATAGGTTTTTAACGTCTATGTATAAAAACATGATTGAATTTATAATCCATAATTCCATTTTTATGTAAAAATCGGAGAGCAAATGCTAGCTGCTAATGGTAGCCACCACAGCTAGCTGCCGCTTTAAATGTTCCAACATAGCCGTTGTGCTTGTGTGATATGCCAACTCCATTTGGCAAAGACTGCAAATGACAATATCTTTGCATTTTGGACTAACTTTAAAATATTCCCATGCTTTTGAAGACCTAGGGCGAGATGTTTTCATTTGAGGGCTTCGTGCGCAATCCTGTGAGGAGGAGTTGGTAGCCGTTTCAGTCTCCATTGTGTTTGAAGTGCGATTGCGAACTGCTTGTTGCTTTGTTTACACACCCACGTGTGTGTAGCGACGCGTCGACGCGGAAATATGTCGCCGACGATATTTTGAAGTCGACGTCGCAGACGCGACGCTACAGCACTAATATATATATTATATTATTATCGGTATCGGTCTTGAGAAGCAGGAAGGTATCGATATCGGTTTCAAAAAACCATTATCGTGCATCCCTACTTATAATGCATCATCAAGTGCAAGCATTTATCCTAATGGAAGTGTGTTGGGCTGTTTTAGCATGTTTGTCAGCCACCACATGTGTCCCCACTTGCGTGTTAGCAAATACTTGGCTATTTCTGGAATAATCTGTGACTAACAATTCTGTCAATTGCTGCAAATGGCCAGATTTGAACCAAACCTAAACTGCTTTTTACATTTTTAATAATTCCAACATATGATAACCATCGCATACAAAGCTATTTCAAGAAAACTAGTAATGTTGCCTACATGACTTCCACCTCCAAAAAGCAGCAGGAACATTTCGGAACATTTGAATGCATTTTTCAAACAAGATGAGGACTGTGACGTGGTTATAGGAGCATTTAAAAGGCTTTTTGGCACAAGAGAGCTGGACGTATCAATCAATGAATGAAAAGGAGATCATTGATGCACCATCATTACAAACTCCCACATTTAAAATGAATTGAATAGATTAAGATGTAACCTATGGATTTAACCCTAACCTTGGTTGGAGATGACTGAAAAGAAAGTCAGTAAAGAAGGATGAGAAAAAGATGAAGTGTCAGGGCTAAAGAGAGAGACAGAAATACAGAAAATGACTTCATGTTCTTCAGTGGAAACATTAGGACCCTGCCTCCTTTAGTGTTGGCTGTTTACTCTCCACGGGGACCGTTAGATACATTTGAACTCATCCTCTTGTGAAGGACTTGGATCAAACAGCTCAACAACCTTCACTTTTGCAGGCTAGTTATTCTAATAACTCCGGTGCTGTTACACTATGTTGTAAATGATAGAAATGCATCCATAACATCTTCACGATGAATAGCATCCCAGGGTCAGGGTTATGGAACACATTGCCCATTAGGAGGAGTCACGTTTTAGCTCTGGCATGCAGTTTCCTGCCTCATACGCATGGGCTTGCAGGGTTTCTTTAAAAATGTATTGCATAAAATACGATCAAAAAACATAATCTGAATATCACAATATAAAAGGAGTGTAACCTGATTACTTTCGGTTAACCTCAATATCAAATGCAATGCAAATAAATAACAATTTGACTTTCCTAAAGTGAGTAATAAAGGTTTTTGTCCATGTACATAATAATAATAATAGATGACATTTGTATAACGCCTTTCAAGGGACCCAAGGCCACTTTACATGGTGAACAAACAAACAAACAAACAAACAAACAAACAAAAGGGGCAAATAATGAAGTAAAAAAATAATAATTTATATAAAGCATGGTCTGCAAAGGCTAAAATCCTAACGTTCCCTCCAGAGGGAGTCTCCCCCCACACTCCCCCACCCCCCACACTCCCCCACCCCCCATGCCTGAAACACCTCCATTGGACTCTTATGTTTACTTCTGCGACATGATGACATCATCATGTAACATGTGCGCTTAAATTGGCAAGTGCTCCAATTCATATATGAGTATGAATAATTACATTTAAATCTTTCTCCCTAAGGACAAAAAGCCATTTAGGTTAAGTCAGGAATATTATATTGTATTGCCAAAAGGATCTTCTCCATGTTACAGTGTGTTTGCTTTATATCATTTCTTCCAATGCAAATTATACAAACAATTAAAAAAAATGTATTCATTTTTTTAATCTTTTCTCCCTACGGTCTAAAACACATTTAGGTATATTACATATATATTATATATATATAGTTTATTGCCCAGAGTATTTTCTCGATGTGGAGCCCTCTGTACAGACATAAAGCCCAAACCTCTTCCACCTGTCTTCATCATTTTGATATCTCATGGACTGGACATCTATTAGCAGAAAAGTGGGTCCTCAAGTTTAGTCTGTACCTCTCCAGACCACACCAACACCTCCTCCGCGATGGGCTGATATATCTGTCCTCTCCCAGAACCATCTTTCAGAATGTGTGTGTGTGTGTGTGTGTGTGTGTGTGTGTGTGTGTGTGTGTGTGTGTGTGTGTGTGTGTGTGTGTGTGTGTGTGTGTGTGTGTGTGTGTGTGTGTGTGTGTGTGTGTGTGTGTGTGTGCATGAAGCATCTTGATTGGGTGTGTATGTATGACAGGCCCAGCAACACCTGGCCTCCCCAGCAGGAAGCCCTGTATGTAATAATGAGGGAGAGAGTCAGGGACACACAAGGAGCCTCCAGCAGAGAGAGGTTGAACAAAGACGACCGCACGCAGACGCCTTCCTCCAGCCGCCACCTAACCACACACTCCTTTTTCCTGCCGTAAACCACACGGGGGAGAGGAGAGATAATCACATTTGCTGTCAAACTGAATAGGTGATGGCAGCTCCGAGAAAAAAAAGAAGGAAATTATTAGCGGTGCAAATGTGCCTGTTTGTTTCTTTTTTCTGCTGTCACTGCAGCTCGGGTAGCCGTAACTCCCTGGAAGCTACCAATGAATCAACGCCTGGTCACTTGATTGACAGCTCATTAACCTCCCCTTAACACGGAGAACAACCTTGAAGAGTAGCGGTAAAGCCGGAGAAATGAAGTTCAGTTTTATGATCATGGGACATGGGCACGGGGGTGGAAAATATCTTGAATGTTATGTTCTGTAACTTAAATTATCTTACTTTAAGAGATAAGATTAATGAGTAGCCTCCCATGACATTCTTTATTTGTGTTAATAAGAACATAAAAGAGACCCCTGACATTTTTCTAGCTTCTATCAGTTATTCAAGGTATCGGGGTTTTCTTTGAACTCTTGATTGATGATATCACCCTGACTTCAGTAATTACATCGATAGACTGTTCCTGCCACTTGCAAAACAAAACAAAAGACCGACACGGCAGATGTGCTACAAAGTCTGAAAAGCACTAACATATGGAGAAAAGCGCTGCACTTTAGTTAGTTTATTTATTTTTTTACAGCGTGTAAAACCAAAGAAAATACAAATGAAACAAAAGATGATACACACATGATACAGTACTATACAAATGAATGCAATAACTAAACGAAATATTTAAATAATAATTGAATAATCTGTAGTATCATTGTCTGATAACAAAAAACAACAACACTTTAGCTAATTACACGTCCGAAAAGCGCTGCACTTTAAAAAAACAATGCAAAAATAAAAACACATGCAAATGAAGAAACATTTGCACCAATTTCACAACTTTCTAATCCCAGAACGTCAACAAGTGCTCTGGTTTCCGTCGTGTTTTGAGCTTCTTGCAGCGTTTTGTTTATGTAGCGCCTTTAGTAAACGCTTCGTATGTTCCATCCAGTTGGTGAATGTTTTCTAAATGTGTTTGGTGAAGATTCATTTGCATGTGTTTTAGAACATGTGTGGTTTTTAAACGCGTCTACAGCGCGTTTTCACCGGTTGGCCACCTTATATACATACCAAGTGAGCTTTTTAGTGGTCATATTTGCGTACAGAATTATCCCGATCTTCAATGTTTTCTTCCTTAATACACTTCAGTGCTCTTCCCAGGAAAACAAAAAGCTCCAGTGAGACAGCGAGTGAAGGCCGAGGCAGTTTGCTCGGTGCGGGGTCAGCACGACCCGTGTTGTGCTCAGCCTTCATCAGATACTCGCTGTTGTTGTTGTTGCCACCACAGGTTACTCAAGGATGTGGCAGTTTGAAACCATGTATCATACATATTTTGAGATCGCACTTTTGTTTGAGGACAACTTGTAGCGTAACTGTGATAGTGTTGCCTGAGAAAAATGCCACATGCACTCAGGGGTGTTAGCTATGACGAGCTGGAAAGGCCAAACGACAGCCTTCATGTGCAGCCGTATCAGAGGAGTCTGAGAACTCCCTGTTCCCTGGAGAAGGCCCAGCGGTCGCCACAGCACCCACCTTATCTCCGAGGTTCCCACCACCGGCGGAAACGAAGGTCTTTCTCTCTTATCGCCGAGGGGGAGAAGCAGGTGGGAGGAGGGGGAGGTGGGAGGTGAGAGCCCCCGTCGCGCAAGTTTGCAATCCTGCTGCTTTCCCATGCCTACGTCTGAGAGACACGCTCGGAAAGGAAGAGTGGAAATACCTTTTACTGAAGCGTGGTTTCTATTGCAGGGCTTTAACTAGTAACATAGTATTTTAACAATTAAACATTGCATTTGAGATTAGATGTACTTTAATGACCCCATGTTGGGATTTTGTTTTAGTCACAGCAGCATGTAGACAAGGCATACATGAAATGCAAATGAATGATGAAATAGAAAATGAAGAAGACAGGAAACAAGTTACACTTTTACAGTGAAAGATATATATCTATAAAGTATCACTATCGGAAGATAAAACATGATACAAAATATACATCAAATAGGCGAAAGTAGCTCAGTCGAGACAGAGACAAAAGTAAGAACTAGATATGTTTACTCAATATTGTACTGAAGTACAAATAATGTTGGGGTGCTTGAACTGAGTCTTTTCCGTATGCAAATGAATACTTTAATATATTTTAGACTCCAATATTGTACTTTTGTACTACACTACTATATTTCCCAGTTTTAGTTACTTCATATATTATGATCATTAGATACTCAAATTAAATCAGTTAATAAATACACATTGACATGTAGTCATAGGTTAGGAAATCATCATTGTACTTTATACAAAGTAATCATCAATTGATGCATCAATGAGCATAATGCAGTCAACTGTATATGATTCTTCAATGGGCCATTATGTATAATGGCCCATTGGCCCATACTTTTGGTTATTTAAGTATATTTTGATCCAAACACTTTTGTAATTTTACCTAAATAGGAGTTTAAACACAG
Organism: Pseudochaenichthys georgianus; assembly: GCF_902827115.2. Lineage (NCBI taxonomy): Eukaryota > Metazoa > Chordata > Actinopteri > Perciformes > Channichthyidae > Pseudochaenichthys > Pseudochaenichthys georgianus. The sequence goes on along the minus strand of NC_047517.1, from coordinate 7,951,673 downwards.
GAGTATTTTTACACTGGTAGTTGTACTTTTACTCAAGTACAAGATCTGAATACTTCTCCCAACTCTGTGCAACTGATCATGTCATGTCTGCCATACATTTGAATTGGAATGTATGAGTTACGAGTTAACGGGAGACACTTCTAGATAAGGTCAGCAAATGCGTCCTTATCTTGTTAAATATGTGCAATTCTTGTTTCATGTTGACATGTTACAGAAAGGGGATTTTTAAAACAGTTTTTTGATGTGTCTTTGTATCACTCCATGAAGCAGATCAATAAATAAATCCCAAAAGGAAGAGAGAAAGCCGAAAAAGGAGAAATGTCAGAAAGTCGAAGCAGCATGACAACCCTCACATCTCCCCTCTGAAGCCCCAGCACAGCCGGCACCACATGGGGTCAGATGTAGGGAGGCCGAGCCGGAGCTTACACATTTCCATTTCCATCAGCCGCTCTGATGTGCTGCACAATTCATGCATGGGTTGCATCACACCCGTAACGGGATTACGTAATCAGGATACAAACGGAACTGTATTCCCTTAAAGTTACATAGAAAAGAAGGAATCAGATTACTGTTAAACATTCATGGGGATTACTAGCAGGATTACAATGTTAGAATACTAGGGATGCTCCGATCGCCAATTTCGGGGCCGATCGCCGAATCAGTATCGGCCGATACCGATCGCCGATCCAATCGCCGATCCAATCGCCGATCCAATCGCCGATCCAATCGAGTGGGCGGGGCCTAAATGGAAGATTTAAACATCACTTTAAATCTTCCATTTAAAGTGAAGTTTAAACTCAGTTAATGGGGCTCATTCACTGGAGCTTCCACAAACAACAATCAACTTAATTATTACATTTAAATGATGTACATTATTCAAGTTTACATTCACTTTGGATAATAACATGGGAGAAATGAGTGGAAGCGCTCTCTTTTCCTCTCCCCCTCTCCTGACAGCCTGTCAGTATCTCATGCAGCTCACTGATCCAGTAATGAGTGACCCGACAGTGAAGAATAAATATATGTATAACTAGTGTAGCTTGTTCCAGAGGTAGATAAAATGGCTAAGTGTGTTAGGTCTAACTCTTGTGTGTTTGGCTCCGCTCACCGGTCCGGCGGGCGGAGCTGCAGGATTTCTGCTTCACACACACGTTGCATACCGCTATTTTACTGTCTTCTTCGGACACCTTAAAATAATGCCAGACCGGTGAAGCCATTTTGGCGAGCTTGTTTTGCCGCACACAGAGAAAAGTGTCATGTATTTTACGTCATGCGATCGGCTCTCGCGATCTGCATGTTTAGAGAGCACCGATCAATCGGTAGAGAGTGAGTATCGGTGACCGATCGATCGGAGCATCCCTATAGAATACATTTCAAAATACAGATCTATATATTATAGGAAGACGTACTGCCTGACATTTTCTTTTTGGTTTTCATCTAGACTGCTTTCATTCTTCTTCATACAATGCATAGGTCAAATCCTGATTTATAAAACAAAGACACTGGGTTTGCTTTTAATTCATGTGTTAAACTAAAACAGCATTTGTAATTATACTATTCTATAGGCCTAGCATATCATTTATTTGTATATCCATTTCGAAAACTTGCTGTATGAGAATGCTACTGATGGGAAACCATGTGTTTTATAGAAAGTGACGCCAAGGGGTCCTGACTAGGGTTTGAATTTCCACGATTCTGATTCCGATTCTACTTCTCGATTCCGGTTCTTAACGGTTCTCAATTCCGATTCTTTGAGGGGCAGGGTAAACAAATGATTAAGTTCTTGTTGAGAAAAACAAGCATATCTGCCTTCTCAGGCATACTAGGAAGAAATGTTTGAACATTTTAAAGCAAAATGCTTCAATCTGGTGCACTTTAAGCACTTTATGCAGCTAACCAGATTGGTTAGCTGGCCAGATTGGTTAGCTGGCCAGCGCAGTTGTGATTGGTCAACAGCTTAGAGATGTCCCACCCCTTAGCCTATCGCGTACAATGTGTTAGTGTTCTAGCCAATAGAAGCCTGAGTGTTACGAAGTCATGTCACTATGTTACAGAACAAAACAAATGAGTCCAATGGAGGAGTTCAGGGTGGGAGAGAAACTCCCTCTGGAGGGAACACAGGGATTTTAGCCTTTGCAGATCATTTACATGCACAGAAACCTATAGAACACACTGCAGGAAAGGGACAACCCTGAAAAGCATAGTAGGGCTCCTTATATTGTTCAGATACATGATCAATCATGTAAGGACCCTCATTTGAATGCTCATGAGTCACAGTGTACTTATAGGGATCACCAATTTGGCAAAGTGGGCAGCTTGCTCAGGGGCCCCGGACTCTTGGGGGCTCCAGGATGCCTCACGTTGTTTGTGTTGCAATTATTGTGTGCTAATGTGATTAATGGAGGCCTCTGTGCACCGCAGCAGAATCAAAGAAGCGACCCAGAGAGGTAGGGTTGAGCGATGTGCGAGCACTAAATATTTCATTAAATGCTGTTTGATCATTAATTGCCAAATTAGTGCTCCATTAGCTGCGATCAAACCAAACAGAGCCATCCAGAGACGCACATTAAAGTGCTGGTGATGCATGCATGTGAGTGTCAGTCAACTTTAGCGCGCCTTCACTCTGTCAACTCCCTGCCACGCTCCGTAATGTCTGCTTCACTCACTGCGAGGCTTATTACAATCCCTGCGAAGTACAAGAGAAGCACATGTGCAGAGAGAGGGATTGTCATCGTTCATTTACTCAACAAAACGGAAACTTTCGGGGTGGAACAGCCGAAACACTACTTAAATCTCTGTTAACACGAGTTGATCTTCTCACCGTATTAAGGGGGCTCGATTCATGTCTTTGTACTGCAGATAATAGCTGAGCTCATTTATATTTTATTTCCAATTCAAGGGTCTTAGCGGCTTTATTCACGGTGACTTACAAAGACGCACAGGTAGGGTTCTGGTCTCTTTCACGCATGCAACTTAGTAGAATTATAGCCTCAGTAAGAAGTGAATTCAGACCTCTTCAAGCCGCTACATCAACATTTCTCAACATGGTTGTCTTTTAAAAATGTAGATTCATGATGGAGGACAGTATGCTGTTATGGACCAAGGAGGTGCACTTTAGTCCAGTGGCGGCACCAGAGATTTTCTCTAGGGGGTGCTGTGGGGTAGCTTGACGTTTCATAGACGTTAGGATTTCCCATTAATGCACCAGAGCTACAGTTGAATTTTCTACTGCAACACTCCCCACACGCACACACAGTGCACCCGCGACTGTTACAATGAAGGCTCGATAATCAGCTCACGGCATATAGGTGTAAGCAGGGGTAAAGTGCTATTTTTACAAGTGGGGGCGGACCTCACCTCCTCTGGGGGGGTCCGGGGGCATGCTCCCCCGGGAAGATTTTTTTTTTTAAATATTGAAGTTAAAAGCATCAATCTGGTGCACTTTGAGAGCAACATTAAGAGAGCTATGGATACATCTCTCAACACCCATATGAAACAGAACTGTCAACAGATTTTCTATGTCTTTATAGACATTTTACAAATCACTCTCCTTTTAAAACAAACCGTTTGAGACCCAGTGAGATAACTAGACTAAAGTTAACTATCTAAACACTGAGAGAGTCCTTTACTTCACCTGAGCTGAGGTTATCTGAGACTCTCAGTCTGACAGGAGAGAGTTCTCCCTCCACCTTGTTGTTGAAAAAGCTCCTTATATCCGTTAGCTTGGCTAGCTAGCACCAGATGCTAACCACAACGATCTCCGGTAGATACCCACTGGTGCACGAGGCGAGCTCTCTCGCTCGTGCACGCACACACAAAATGGCTCGTGCCACACACACACACAGAGCAGAGCTTGAATGAAACACAGAGACCCAGAAGTAAGCTACTTGTACTCAAGAGGCCTATTATCATGTGCAGAATCCCTCTCACTTTCAGGTGATTTTGATTGAGTGTCCACACGTGGACGTTTAAGGACTAAAAAAACGATACATTTTTCACTTTGCTGTTAGCAAATCATTTGGCGCTCTAGCTAACAGGAAGTCACTCAAGTGTCACAAAGTAATTTAGCCTATGGGTAGGTCAAAAATGGAATGGGTGCTGGCCATTGGCCTAATCATATCACCTGTGTTGGCTTTATGTTTTTGGTCAAAAATGTGTTTTTTTCACATATGCATTGATGTAATCAATAATATTTCTAATTTAATTTAATACAAATAATAATAATAATTTTCGGGAAGAAAAAAAAACATATTTCTAGGGGGTGCTTAGGGGGTGCTTTGGCAATCCTGGGGGGTGCTTCAGCAGTCTGTGACCTCACTCTGGTCCAAAAATACTTTTTTCTATTGACTATTGGAAAATAGTTGGTCATGGTTTGCTTTAAGTAAATTCCTTTTTAGTTCAGTTCAGACATGCACTTGCATTGATTATATTTTTCACTTAAAGGTGGGGTAGGTACGTTTCAGAAACCGGCTCGAGTGCACTAACATTTGAAAGTACACAGCCGAAAAGAATCCGCCCTTTCCTTCAGACTTCCTTACAGAGCACCTCCTCCAACACACATGAACGCGCACATGACGTCAGCAGACTGGTGAAAGTGGCCGCCTGTTGCTGGCGAGTCATTGAAGTACTGCTGCAATGCACGCCCAATGACGGCACGCCCAATGAGGGCACGAGATACATTTGTGCGTGCACGAGATGGAAGGCTGACAGACAGGGCGGAAATTGGTTGTACTTTTTACAGTACTACGGGTTCCACAGATTACATTTTTTTATGGATTTTTTGTCAAAGCACTTAAGATATTCATTGCTATCGGGATGTTAAGAGGAAGATAACAAAAAGTGTATCTCGAGCCAGTTTCTGAAACGTACCTACCCCACCTTTAAATCAAACCATGATCACTTTTTTCTTTGATTATTCACTTTGAGAAGATTATTCCCCTCAAAGCATATAGGCTAATTATAAAGCCATTTAGCTTAGCTTTGTTGCCAGGAAATCAGCTATCAGGGTAAAAACAGGGAATGGGGAAAACAGACATCTCTGAGCAGCACCTGTGACGCGAACACATCATCCATCAGTACAGAAATGTAAAAAAGCTTAAGCTAACTGTTTCCTCCTGATCCTAGTCTTTATGCTAAGCTATGCTAACTGCCTGCTAGCTTAATTTTTTGCATCATGGGTTGAGTCAATCCTCTCATCTTAGACTATAGGAAATTAAGCAAACACACACATTTACAATCAATATTCTAATGCATTATAATGTTATTATTAGTTACTATAAGTAGTTAATGTTTGCTTTTAGTAAATTCATTGAAACATTTCTGAGCATAGATTTAGTTAAATATTTGTTCTATCATGATCACTTAAATGAAACGCATAATAAAAGTGATTAACAAGAATGACAAAAATATGAATAATATGAGCATTATATTACACTACGATCCTGGCAAGTGAGTAGTGTATTCACGTCTGCTCACTTCCAGTGGTCTAAATGCTCACTCACAGGCCTCCTCACATGAATTAACGACACTGCTCTTCATGCTGAATAATGAAGCGTGCTCCGATTCTCCTGGAGAGAGTGTTGTGTAGTATGGAGGAACAAGCATGCTCAGGGGGCCGGGCCCTCATCAGCATTGCAGAGCAGCGGGGTGAGGGATGAAGACGTACGGCCGACCCCACTGGGAACGACCTGGGGACTCGCAGCCTTTTGAAGTGGTAATTTGCTAGGACCCGAGGGAGGCTCGCCAAATTGAAATGTCTTTTGACAACGACAGACAGCGAGCGTTATCGTCTGATTGAGCCCCCTTCAGGGAACCAGAGAGAGAGGAGGAGATTGAGACGTATAGAGAAATATTCTCTCCTCTGGATTGTCTTTTCTTCTGATCTCACTGTAATGACTGTTTCATATTTTGAAAAGGGCAGCAAGGTTATTTATGTTTCGTTCAAACTTATAGAAAGGAAACATCCACATCTCCACATACAGCAGCACTTTCATACCAAATGTTTAATTTTCATTCCTATATTCGGAATGATTTGTTCATGCATTACTTTTATAACATAGGCAAAGCGAGGCGAGGCAAGGCAAGGCAAGTTTATTTATACAGCACCTTTCAACACAAGGCAATTCAAAGTGCTTTACAAAAAATGAAAGGCATTAAGAAAATGTCATTTCAAAACAGTCACATCCTCTCTCACAGTAAAAGAGAGAAACTTTCTCTCTTAAGTCAAATAAATAGAACAAGAACTTTTTATGTGGCTTGAACCAATTTTGTCATTTATGTTCCGAAAATATATGCCAATGTGTTTAATGAGATAATGCCTCATTTGAATATTTAACATTATTGTAGGTACCGTACTTTTCGGACTATAAAGCGCACCTTCATATAAGCCGCAGCAGCTTAATTGTCCGTCTGTCTTGGTCTCATTCTATCTCTCGGTTCCACTTTTACTTTGGCGCGCTACCTGTCTCACTCTTTTCCGGCCTCCAGCTTTTCCTGCTGGAGCCCGCCGCTTAAAGGTGGCGGGCGCGGACCGGTCATAGAGCCCATAGCGTTAAAGGTGGTTAATTTTACCTGTAAAATCCATAGATTTAGGAGGTTCCCTAGTGGCCGTTAGCTGTACAAAAAGAATGGGGAAAAAAGTCGCGGCTTATAGTCCGAAAAGTACGGTAATCAACTGGTGACGTTAAGATGTGTGCCCTTTCCCCTAATGATTTAATGTATGTGGTTCGAATGACTTTCACATATCTATATATCCAGTGTATATACTGTATGTCCCAACTTCAATAGCGAGATCTGCAGGATGAATCTATTGCTATTGACGCATAACATACAATTATTTGCCTGCAATCCCGGAACAATAGCTCATGCTGATCTCACTCTCTTTGTCGGTAACTGGGTGTCATACACAGGAAACGCCTGGAGTCAAAGAGAAGAGGAAGAAGTGATTGCAAGAGTGATCAGCAGCCTTGAAGGATATGACTGTGAACAAATGAATTCCTGCACATTGCAGAGACAAACAAACAAGCAGGAAAATGCAGCCAGAGACATTCATTTAAATTCAAAATGAGGTTATGCACTGCAAATGTTCAGGTCTCACAGAAGTGATGCTTCTATTGGATCGGATCACTTTTGCTCAGCTTGGCTCCTGTAATCATGGTTTTATTCAACCGCTTCTCATCATGCTCTTTCATTCTCTTCCACATCCTCCTCTCTCAGACACAGAAGACTGTTTAGCTTCGGAGGCCGGCCTCTAAAGCGTAGGCACCTTGCAATCAGAACTCTTTTGTATTATTGACCAAGGAAAATGCCCTAAATCCTGTTTAAAAACCAATTCAAATGAAAAGCAAGGGTGTCGCATTAGCATTATTGTAGCCCTAAAAGGCCTGGTTGTAATTCTAAGACTGTATAAATACAGAGTAATTCAATCTAATTCATTAATCCTATATATGCATGTACGTCAAAATACTGTATATGGACACACATACATAAATCCGACGCATTTATAAGACTCGTTATTATTTATCCAACAAAGATAAAAGTGAATATTAATATTTTAACATCATACACATATTGTTGAGCACAGTTTAACATTGGATTCATTTTTGGATTTTGGCAAAAACTGTTTAATATTCTGAAATCCGAATCACATTCTGCAATAATATAGGAATCAAGCAAGAAGGCCTAGTTTTCCCACAACATGTATTTGATCTATGGTTTATGTTTCTCATCGTGTCATGTTCTCCTGCTTTGTGTGTAACAAAGTCAATGCTCATTCTTCAAATCATACCGACCATATTTGTGGAGGATAACAATAAAATCCCCCAAACAATCCTGCTGCTTCACAGACGTCTCTTTCCCAATTTGTGTTGATGGGAAAAAGTATTGTTGGCTCCAAAGAAGTTACACAGAACTTTTAGTACCACTACAAAACAGTCCTTCTCTGGATGGCTCACTTGCCCTGGTCTTGGCTGCAGGGGGGCCTAGGAACATGATCCCCATTGATATCAGGAAAGCAGAGACTCTTTACATCTGAAAACCCTACGCTTGTACCTTGGCCAACCAATCAAAACAAAGAAATCTCTTCAATTCAATTCAAAACCTTTATTTATCCAGGTAAAATCCCATTGAGATCAATGATCTCTTTTTCAAGGGAGACCTGCAGCAGTAGGTTCCACAAGAAGACATAAAAACATAAACAACAGAACAACAAAAGGACATCATACAGCAAAATGTACAGGGATTACAATTGACATATTTAACCACATGTACAGGTACCAACAGCATATGATTTTGTAGCATCCAACCGAGCTTTAAAAACATGTAGTGGTACTAGCTTGGTAATTTTCCAATCTGTTTGCAGACTGTTCCATGTTAGTGGAGCTGCACATCTGAAAGCTTTCTTCCCTAAGACAGTCCTAGCACTTGGCACATTTAATAAAACCACAGAATGCGATCTCAGGCAATAAGTACTTTCAATTCGCAGAGAGATCAGGGAGCAGATATAAGATGGTAGTTTATCCAACATGGCTTTGTAAAAGAAAAAGTACCAGTGACTGAGCCTCCGTACAGTAAGTGATGGCAAAACCGCCTTGGTATACAGGGTACAGTGATGCGTAAGTGCTTTACAATTTGTCAAAAATCTCAGTGCACTGTGATACGCAGCATCTAACTTGCTCAGGTAATTGGCAGGTGCATTCATATATAACAAATCACCATAGTCCAGCACAGGTAAAAAGGTCACAGAGCCTTTTCCTGGCCTCAAGCGAGAAACAGGACTTATTTCTGTAAAAGAAACCTAGCCTAACCCTCAGCTTTTTAACCAGGTTATTTACATGAAATGTAACAGTGAGACAATCATCAAGCCAGATACCCAAGTATTTGTAACAGGTAACCACTTCAAGTTGTATTCCTTGCGTAGTTACAATATCCAAAGCAGTCTCCGGTGTATTTTTAGCTTTAGCTTTAGAAAAGAGCATTACCTTGGTTTTATCCACATTTAAAAGAAGCTTAAGCTCAGAGAGCTGAGCCTGAATAATGTTAAAAACAGCCTGTAATTTAACAACAGCCTCGTTAATCGAGGGACCTGCACAGTACATAACGGTATCGTCCGCATACAAATGTAAGGTTGCTCCTTCGACATTTTCACCTAAACTATTAATATAGATGGAGAATAATAGCGGACCTAAAACTGAACCTTGTGGTACACCATTAGTGATGTTTAACCACTCAGAAGACAGCCCATCAAACTGAACACATTGGGACCTTTTAGAGAGGTAGTTCACAAACCACCCACTGCATGGCTGGATATGCCAATACTGACCAGCCTCTGCTTCAAAATGCGATGATCGACGGTATCAAAAGCTTTGGATAGGTCAACAACTCTGCTTATTATCTAAAATACTCGTAATATCATTTACCACTTTCATTGTGGCAGTGATGGTGCTATGTTGCTTTCTGAATCCTGACTGATGTTTAGACAGGATGTCATTTGTACATAAAAACTCCTTTACTTGTTCACTCACTAGGCGTTCGAGAACCTTAGCCAGAACTGACAATTTAGAGATGGGTCTATAATTGTTTAATAAGGTGGCCTCCCCTCCTTTTAGTAGTGGCAGGACATAAGCTGATTTCCATACTTTTGGGATTTTGTTCGTGCTGAGAGAGAGGTTAAAAAGAGTAGTAAGAGGTGGAGCAATAACATCTGCAGCTATCTTTAAAAAGAAAGGTTCTACGTTGTCCGGACCAGCCAGCTTTTTAGGATCTAGCTTGGTTAATACTTCACGAACAACATCAACAGTAAAAGGAGTAAAACTGAAAGGGTTTTCCAGACCACATTGTTCTGAGTCACCGACTGTGGTGTTCACAGAAGCAGAGTTAGTGACAGAATGAAACAGAGAGCCACAGGACACAACATGCTCATTAAAACAATTTAACATGGTAGCCCTATCCGATATAGTGCCAGATGCTGTGGTAAGGCACGGAGGTAGCTCATTACGGATATCACCGGTGGATATCGATTTTATGGCTTTCCAGATTTTTCTAGGGTTGTTCAGATTCTTTGTGGTTACTGACAGATAATACTTAGATTTAGCACTTTTGACATGTGAAGTGAATCTATTTCTTAGCTGCCTAAAACGCAGCCATTGTACCTCTGAGCCTGATTTCCTAGCCTTTGCCCAGGCCTTGTTTCTCTCATGCAGGAGACTGGACAGATTAGCAGAAAACCAAGGATTGTCTCGTCCCTTCACTCTAAATGTATGCAGGGGTGCAGGGGTACATTTAAAGAGATACAAAGGTTTTTAAAATCCTCTGACACTGCAGTTAACCAGTCCCAGTTAAAATCTCCAAGTAGCACTATTTCCTTGTAATCTAGTTGCGATAAAAGATTTGCTAGCGAAGACAAGCAGTCTTTGACAGCTGAGGGGGGTCTGTAACGGCCCACGACCATGACCTGTTGACCCTTTGCCACTTCTATATTTAAGGCTACAAATTCAAATTGCTTACTGATAGATTTGGAAACTAATGTGGATACACTGAACTTATTCTTAACATAAATGGCAACGCCACCACCTTTATTAGGCCGGTCGGTACGATACACATTATAACCATTTAAGGCTATGTCAGAGGCCAAAATAGATTTATTTAGCCATGTTTCTGATAAAACAATGACGTCAGCGTCAGTCGAGCTCGCCCAAATATGGACAAAATCTAGTTTACCTAACAGACTGCTCACATTCAAGTGGATGAAACCCAACCCAGACCTAGCTTTAAAATCAGCAGGAGTAGCGATCTGACTACTACTACTGGGCGGACCAGGGTTAGGTTGTACATTTCCTGATAGTAATAACAACAACAAAAACAGGCATCTTTTCCTCTTAAGCGACACACATACATTGTCATCTAATTTAGAAACACCGGAAAAGTCTGCGAGAGTGTGATTTGAGCTTAAGAAGCAGTCCTGAAGAACCATCATCGCAGGAAAACAAAAAAGACAAACATATTTTGTCGAGCAGATTGACTGTGACAAGGCAACCGGTAATTGTTTGTGTAACACATCCAAACCTTTGCAGGGGATGCCCACTGCGGGTGGCAGAACAGACCTGAATCCAGTAGACTCCTCAGAATGACTAGAGATCTTCTCATAGTCCAAAATAGTTAACAGGCACAGCAGAATCCCGATATGGGCCATTTCCCCAGACTAGCACACAGAATCTGCGACGTTCCCGGAGCAAAATCAGCACAGCAGCAAAGGACAGACGAAAGCAGCAGCGTGGTATTCCCGGGGTGAAAGCAGGCCTCTGCAACAGCAGAACCAGGACAGGTGGAAAGCAGGCCCAGATCGCAGGCAGCAAACAGGTGGAGCCGCTCCGTCTCTTCGCGACGAGCAGGCCTCCATAGATCACAGATCGCAGGCAGCAACAGGTAGAGCCGCTCCGTCTCTCCGCGATGACCCCGGGACAAAAACCTCTCCAGTGCAGCCGCACTCCACAGGCGGGAGCAGGCCTCCGTAGATCGCAGATCGCAGGCAGCAACAGGTGGAGCCGCTCCGTCTCTTTGCGACGTCTCTGGAGGAAAAATACCTCAGTACAGCCATACTCGACAGGTGGGAGCAGGCCTCCGTAGATCGCAGATCGCAGGCAGCAACAGGTGGAGCCGCTCCGTCTCTTTGCGACGTCTCCGGAGGAAAAACACCTCAGTACAGCCGTACTCGACAGGTGGGAGTTGGCCTCCGTAGACAACTAAAACTACTACTTGTATAAGCAGGGATGGCTAAATGTTTGTGAGCAGGAGAGCTAGATGCTAACAGATGCCAGATGCTAACAGGCAGTGGGAACCTGTCAAAATTGCGACTGTTCTCTCTCGTTCCGTCACAATCTCTGTCCGATCTGTGTCCTATATAAATGTGTGCCTGTAGTGTGAACGAGGCCTTTAGTTGTTTTAATTAAAAAGCATAGGTTGTCACGATCTGTCTGTGTTTTCCCTCCTGTTTAATTTCCTGCCCTGCCCAGCTGTTTCTTGTCCTTGATGAGTTCTGCATGTATTTCAGTTCTAGTTTTATTTTGGTGTTGGTCAGACCTTTGATTTTCATCCATGGGAGAGTTCCTGCAATCAAAGGTACTTCCTGCTTTTGGGCCACCCTCTTCTGTGTGTTACACGTAAGGTTTGGCTTATTTAAAGCCAATGCAGAAGCACACACAATGGATTGAATTATCCAACACTAATGTATTTGCTGTGTTTGCACTTTATTATGATTATACAAAATGATATTATTATTTAATGCACTTATTGTATGTTTCCTTGGTCTGTTCCTGCCCTCTTATTGAAACCGCTCCTCTCCTGCTCTGCGTGCCTGAACTTGTGAGCGTCCTGTTGGGAGGCAGGTGGCAGGTTGGGCGCCCGACCCCCCAGAGGACCTGGTGGAGGGGCTTGTCTCACCGCCCCATGGCCTTATTCTGTCAGCCCCCTGCCTGACGCAGATCGGCCCCTACAAGAGGAGCCAAGGGAAGCCCCCCTCCTCTTTGTCTCCATCTGTTTAACTGCGTCTCCAGCATCCTGCCGAAGCTCAAGGAAAACGGAGGGAGGGGAAGATAAGATTGACTAACCGCTGGGAGAGAGGGAGACACAGGGATCCGGACTCAGAGCTTTGCAACAAAGCAGCATGCAAAAGAAAGTTAGAATGATAGCAAGTACTGACGACTGAATGCACCCTTTGTGTCTCACATGACCTTGGGCTGTGTTGTTCACTTATGAGATGGAAACAGTTACTGTTCATTGTTCATTAGGATACACTGTAGTGAAGATAATACTCCTAACATTCAAACACCTTAAAGAGGCCCTATTCTGCTTTTTGGGGGTTGTATTTACTGTAGTGTGTTTGTGTGCATGTTAATGGTCTGCAAAGGCTAAAATCACTGAGTTTCTCCCCCCCCCCCCTCCCTGAAACGCCTCCATTGGACTCCTTTTGTTTACCTCCACGACTAAGTAACACAGGCAGTGTGAGAGAAATAAAGAGCTTTTTGAACATTAAAGCATGGAGACATGTCACAGTAGAGACACTACAAAGCTGAGAATTAGCATAATAGGGCCCCTTTAACATTCAGTTTATCATACTGTGGAATTTTAAATCATGGCTCTAAAAACCAAAAAGAAACTTCACAGAGGTCAGCCTGACTTTATTTTCTTCTCGGGATAGTTTAATATGAGTTAGACAGTTTCCCATAAATAAATGATGGACTTATTTTAAAAGTTAGCCTTCCTACTCCCCAGGCAGGCTCAGACCCATGTTGCTATGGTAACAATCACTGACACCTGCTCACCAGTGGCTCCGGATGACAAGAAAAGAGGGAATGATGTATTTGAAAGCCTGTTATTACACGGCTTAATTGAATACTAAATTCTAAATGGATCAATTTGGTCATTTCAGAGGTTGTTAATTTTCTGTAACAGACCGCTAAAGAGGATCATGTGCTGTCATATCAATCCATAGAAAGAAGTCCGGTCAATTCTACTATTCCTTTTACTGATTTTAGATATTTATTTTATATTTGTGGAGAACATGAAACTTTGAATTCATGATGACTACATTCTCCCCAGTTAAGAAAAACTGTAAGAGAAGAGAACCTGTTAACAGACATGAGCGCTGGACATCAGAGAAATCAGCAAAGGAAGACAGACAGCAAGTCACATGGTCAAGTAAATTGATTATTTAGTAGGTCTTTTTGTAATAAGCGGGATAATGTGCTTGTTGCTTATAGCCTGCATTTGACATAGGAAGGGGAGCCAAATTCAATTGTTTACAAAATGTCCCTTTTAAGATTTATCCTCCGAGGACCATTAATTAGTGTACCAATCCGTCTTATACATATTGAGATATTTCACTATAAAGATTGTGACCGCTGACCACCAATGATATCAAGTACCACATCTGTGTATTGTCCCCTTTTACATGGTTTGTTACCTGTCTGTGGGGTTTTAGCCAGGCTGTGGACTTTGGTAGCTTGCTGCTTCAAATTCTTCCACCTCAACCTCACTTGGTCCACCGTCCTCAGCAGATCCTGTGGTCTCAGCAGATCCTGAGGTCTCAGCAGATCTCAGCAGATCCTGTGGTCTCAGCAGATGTCAAATTAGGCCCCTTTTTGTCCATCTTTCCAACTCACTGGTTTGGTCAGGTCCGCAATTACTTTTGAAAGGTGATGACAGATGATGGACTTTTTTTTTGTTGAAGATATTTTTTCTTTAATCTAAATTACATTTGTGATTGACAATATGTGTTGTGATACTTTTATGAGCATACACATTTATGTCATCAACATTTGGTTGAAAACAAAATAGGCCACCACAAACGAAGGCAAATCAATTCACCTACGCTGTCATTGGAGGCAGTCGCAATTTCTACTGGCTCGCACTTACCTGTTAGCATCTGGCATTCTGTTAGCATCTGTTAGCATCTAGCAGCATCTAGCTCTCCTGCTTACAAACTTTTAGCCATCCCTGCTTATACAAGTAGTAGTTTTAGTTGTCTGCGATCTGCGGAGGCCTACTCCCACCTGTCGAGTGCGGCTGTACTGAGGTGTTTTTCCTCCGGAGAAGTCGCGAAGAGACGGAGCGGCTCCACCTGTTGCTGCATGCGATCTGCGATTTACGGAGGCCTGCTCGTCGCGACGAGACGGAGCGGCTCCACCTGTTTGCTGCCTGCGATCTACGGAGGCCTGCTCCCACCTGTAGAACACGGCTGTACTGGAGAGGTTTTTACCCCGGAGTCGTCGCGGAGAGACGGAGTGGATCCACGCTTCGGGCTTGGCCTGCTTCCAACAAGGCGTGTGCTGCTGTACGCAGGAGGATTTTACCACCGCTGGGGCCTGCTTTCCACCTGTCCTGGTTCTGCTGTTGCAGAGGCCTGCTTTCACCCCGGGGATACCACGGAGGGACCGGAGCGCTTCCACGATGCTGTTTTCGCCTCTCCTTTGCTGCTGTGCTGATTTTGCTCCAGGAACATCGCGGATTCTGTGTGCTGGTTTGGGAAAATGGCCCATATCGGGATTCTGCTGTGCCTGTTAACTGTTTTGGACTATGAGAAGATCTCTAGTCATTCTGAGAAGACTACTGGATTCAGGTCTGTTCTGCCACCCGCAGTGGGCATCCCCTGCAAAGGTTCGGATGTGTTGCTCAAACAATTACCGGTTGCTAGGGGTGGGCGATATGACGATATATATCGTCGTGACGATATTAGGTCTCCACGATATGCTTTTTCAGAGATATCGTCCTATCGTGATAAAAAAAATTTGAAAAAAAAAAATAGCGGGAGGGGAAGAGGCTCTCCGTGCGCGGCGCAGGGGGCTATGACAGCGGACGGAGAGCCTCTTCCCCTCCCGCTCCCCCAGCCTCACCTACTGATTTTAATTTCACCATATATCAAGCCCGATCGATTTCATAATGTCAGCGCACCTCTGCTTTCGTTCAGTCCGAGTTGTTTGACACGCTCCCAAAGTCCCCGCCCCCTTTCTTTGCAGCGAGCAACCATAGGGCAGGCATTTCATAAAGGGGCTCCTTATGAAAAGACTAGCAAACGGTGGAAAGACATAACTGACGCTGTGGCGTTTTATGTTTTTCCCTTCAGTTATGCTAAAGTCTTTTATTACACTTCAAGTCTACTCTAAAGTTTACATTTTAATTGTTTGGCACTGACTTTTCCTCATTGATGTTTTATGTTTTACTTAGTTATGTTTTACCCTCCTTTTCATGTTTATTGATGTTCACTGCTCACTTGTTCATTCAGGGTTTCATTTCTGAAATAAAACCAGCTTGAAATGCTATTTTGGTCTGTTACTCCTTTTTGTTTTAGTTTCTGTTACCTTGTAGGTGCTTGTACTGTTAAGTAACTTGAAAAATAACCATAATAACCGACATGAGAAAATATCGTGATATATATCGTCTATCGTGATACTGCCTGAAAATATCGTGATAACATATTTTTCAATATCGCCCACCCCTACCGGTAGCCTTGTCACAGTCAATCTGCTCGACAAAATATGTTTGTCTTTTTTGTTTTCCTGCGATGATGGTTCTTCAGGACTGCTTCTTAAGCTCTAATCACACTCTCGCAGACTTTTCCGGTGTTTCTAAAGTAGATGACAATGTATGTGTGTCGTTTAAGAGGAAAAGATGCCTGTTTTTTGTTTTGTTATTACTGTCAGGAAATGTACAACCTAACCCTGGTCCGCCCAGTAGTAATAGTCAGATCGCTACTCCTGCTGATTTTAAAGCTAGGTCTGGGTTGGGTTTCATCCACTTGAATGTGCGCAGTCTGGTGGGTAAACTAGATGTTGTCCGTATCTGGGCGAGCTCGACTGACGCTGACGTCTTATCAGAAACATGGCTAAACAAGTCTATGTTTGCCTCTGACATTGCCTTAAATGGTTTTAATGTGTATCCTTTCCGACCGGCCTAATAAAGGTGGTGGCGTTGCCATTTATGTTAAGAATAAGTTCAGTGTAACCACATTAGTTTCCAAATCTATCAGTAAGTAATTTGAATTTGTAGCCATAAATATGGAAGTGGCAAAGGCTCAACAGGTCATGGTGGTGAGTTGTTACAGACCCCCCTCAGCTGTCAAAGACTCCTTGTCTTCACTAGCAAATATTTTTATCACAACTAGACTACAAGGAAATAGTGCTACTTGGAGATTTAAACTGGGACTGGTTAACTGCAGTGTCAGAGGATTTTAAAAACCTTTGTATCTCATTGAATGTTACTCAGATTGTTGACAGTCCTACTCGCCCAAATATTAAGTCTCCTAATAAATCCTCCCTAATTGATCTCATTTTAACTAATATTCCCCATAGATATTCATCTGTGGGAGTATTTGCAAATGATCTGAGCGATCACTGTGTTGTAGCCACAATTAGGGACACTAAGGTCCAAAAGGTTAAACCTCGCATTATCATTAAGAGAGACAAAAAACATTTTGTTGAGCAGGGTTTTGTGCATGATCTGTTTGATTTTGATTGGGGTAAAATCGATCTGTGTGCTGATGTGGAAACCGCATGGTCTTATTTTTATCTTGGTTTTATGGAGATCATTGATAGACATGCACCCCTGCGTAAATTTAGAGTAAAAGGACGAGACAATCCTTGGGTTTCTGCTGAGCTGTCTAGTCTCCTTCATGAGAGAAACAAGGCCTGGGCAAAGGCTAGGCAATCAGAGGTAGAGTGGCTGCGTTTTAGGCAGCTAAGGAATAGCTTCACTTCAAATGTCAAAAGTGCAAAGTCGAAGTACTATTTGTCAGTTACCACAGAAAACCTAAATAATCCTAGGAAATTTTGGAAAGCAATAAAATCGATATCCACCGGTGAGATCCGTAATGAGCTACCTCCGTGCCTTACCACAGCATCTGGCACTATATCGGATACTATGCTAAATTGCTTTAATGAGCATTTTGTGTCCTGTGGTTCTCTATTTGATTCTGTCACTAACTCTGCTTCTGTGAACACCCCAATCCGTGACTCTGAACAATGTGGTCTGGAAAACCCTTTCAGTTTTACTCCTTTTACTGTTAATGTTGTTCATGAAGCCTTATCTAAGCTAGATCCTAGGAAACCGGCTGGCCCGGACAACTTAGAACCTTTCTTTTTAAAGAGAGCTGCAGATTTTATTGCTCCACCTCTTACTTCTCTTTTTAACCTCTCCCTCAGCACAAATACAATTCCAAAAGTATGGAAGTCTGCTTTTGTCTTGCCTTTGCTAAAAGGAGGGGATGCAACTATTTTAAATAACTATAGGCCAATCTCTAAATTGTCAGTTCTGGCTAAGGTGCTCGAACGACTTGTGAGTGGACAAGTAAAGGAGTTTTTATGTATAAATGATATCCTGTCTAAACATCAGTCAGGATTCAGAAAGAAACACAGCACCATCACTGCCACAATGAAAGTGGTGAATGACATTACTAGTATTTTAGATAATAAGCAGAGTTGTGCAGCTCTGTTTATTGACCTTTCCAAAGCGTTTGACACTGTTGATCATCTCATTTTAAAGCAGAGGCTACTCAGTATTGGTATATCCAGCCTTGCAGTGGGTGGTTTGTGAACTACCACTCTGAAAGGTCCCAATGTGTTCATTTTGATGGACTGTCTTCTGAGTGGTTAAACATTTCTAATGGTGTACCACAAGGTTCTGTTTTAGGACCACTTTTATTCTCCATATATATCAACAGTGTAGGTGATAATGTGGATGAAGCTAATTTACATTTTTATGCGGATGATACTGTAATGTACTGTGCAGGTCCCTCCATTAAAGAGGCTGTTGTTAAATTACAGGCTGTTTTTAACACTATTCAGACTAAGTTCTCTGAATTAAAGCTTCTTTTAAATGTGGATAAAACCAAGGTAATGCTCTTTTCAAAAGCAAAAAAGACACCAGAGCCTGTTTTTGATATTGTAACTACGCAAGGAAGAAAACTTGAAGTTGTTGCCCATTACAAATACCTTGGTATCTGGCTTGATGATTGTCTCTCTTTTAAACTTCAGGTCACTAATCTGCTTAAAAAGCTGAGGGTTAGGCTAGGTTTCTTCTACATGAACAAGTCCTGTTTCTCGCTTGAGGCCAGGAAAAGGCTAGTCACTGTGACCTTTTTACCTGTGCTGGACTATGGGGATTTGATCTATATGAATGCACCTGCCCATTGCCTGGAAAAGTTAGATGCTGCGTATCACAGTGCTCTGAGATGTGTTACTAACTGTAAAGCACTTACTCATCACTGTACCCTGTATGCCAAGGCAGGTCTGCCTTCACTAACTGTACGGAGGCTCAGTCATTGGTACATGTTCATTTATAAAGCCATGTTGGGTAAAGTACCTTTTTATATCTGCTCTCTGATCTCTCGACGAATTGAAAGTACGTATTGCCTGAGATCTCATGATGTTGTTTTATTAAATGTGCCAAGTGCTAGGACTGTCTTAGGGAAGAAAGCTTTTAGATGTGCAGCTCCACTAAATTGGAACAGTCTGCAAACATGTTTAAAACTGAGCACTTTGGTTCCCCTGCATCATTTTGAAACTCGGCTGGGTGACATGCTGTTTGATACTCATGGTACCTGTCACTGTAAATAGAGTTTTGTAAACTGTACCCTGTACATTATGTTGTATGTCATCCTTATTGTTGTTCTGTTGTTTTTATGTTACATGTGTAACTAATGTCCTGCAGGTCACCCTTGAAAAATAGATCTTTTGATCTCAAGGGGCTTCACCTGGTTAAATAAAGGCTACAAATTACAAAGGCTAAAAATTGTGTATTATTTCAGTTAACAAACTTTGTCATCTTATTTATATTGAAACATACTTTTAAATAAATTGTACAGTACATTTTGCTCTGGAAATCCACCCCTCTGGTGGGATCAGGATAATCCAGTTGTTTGGGATCAAACTGATCCCAATCCTGTGTTGTCGGTTTGAACAACCCGTTTTGAAGATTTGATCCAGATTCAAGCTTGGATTGGATTTCCTGATCTGATCGGATATCAAAGTGATCCTAATCCTGTTTTTTGGTTTTGAACTCCCCAAAATCCAAATCTGGTCCGATCAGATAGGGATTAAAAGTGTTGAACTCCTGGGCCCAGGAGACAATGCAGTACACAAAGAGACAACATTGCTATGGTGACATTAGAGAAAGAACAGTGGATCACCAAAGGCTTTCTGCTCTCAGAACCTAAACTATGACTACAGACGATTAACTATAACTAGAGATAAGGTATTTGAAAGGGTATTTGACCAAAGTGTTCGACCTAGCAACAGACAAAAGGAGAGGGCAGTTTGATGCAGGGGAAACGCTGCATTAGTGCTCTGTTTGCCATGGTCTTTGAAGCCGTGTGCAGAGGCTGTATGTTGGATTTACTGTATGAGTACTTCAGTATACTGCACACTCCTCCGTCAGAGCATAAAACATGCCCCCGCTCATCTGACCTTGATCAAATAGTTGTGTGCTTATCTCACCAAAAGGGCACGGCCCAGCAT
This sequence comes from Pseudochaenichthys georgianus, assembly GCF_902827115.2. Taxonomy (NCBI): domain Eukaryota; kingdom Metazoa; phylum Chordata; class Actinopteri; order Perciformes; family Channichthyidae; genus Pseudochaenichthys; species Pseudochaenichthys georgianus. The sequence goes on along the minus strand of NC_047517.1, from coordinate 7,931,670 downwards.
CGCACAAATCAGGTATCAGACTCACTGCAGTCTCTGAGCCGCTCATTCTACACTGTACTGCATGTTGTTCTGAGTACACTAACATAAATATATGTATGTGTATCTATATATATACATTACACTGTAAACAGATAGTGTTTGACCTCAGTCTGCTGCAGCCAGGCCTTGAAACTGCTGCCCCCCAGTGGTCCTTCAGAGTGTCTATTTAAACCTAGCTTTGATAAAGATGTGAGCCTGTATGCAGCACGACATCTTCAAATAATTGAGTGTGCATACAACAAGAGAGACCGCTGCCTTTGAGCATGTTTCAAACTCTTCAAATACAAAATGGTTCCTTCTCAGAAAAAAAAGGTAACTGGTAACTGCATATCCCTTACGTATACCAACATGAGAATAAAATACAAATAATTATAATAAAATATCTTAAAAAGTATAGTAAAAATATAATATATAAAGTATATATATTTTTTAATATATTTTAAACAACTTTTTACATTACTGAAATAAGACAAATAATAATAATTACTATTATTAGTACTAATAGTAATAATAATAAAGTAGTTATGGACTGGATAAAGAAATCAATTATTGAAAATAATCCAAAAATAATTTAATATAAAATATATGAAACGTAAGATAATAATATATTGTAATCGATTTTTTACAACACAAAATTAATAATATAATGATTTTGTTTTGCATATAGCTCTTCCCAGGACTCCAAAACCCAGAAAACTTGATCCATCCAGAAAACCAGGAAATCAGTTCACATATTTTCACAGAACAATGTATTATAAGTTCATTTCTAAGTGCATATAAGTGTATACATTCCTGACAACATGACCTGTTTAATAACAATACCAGGTTATTCAAGTCAAAATAAATGAAGAAAACACAATACCCATTATAATAAGTAGAACAATCGTCATATGACCAAAATATTGAAAATGAAATGGCTTGTGCATTATGATAATAAAGGTTAGTGCACATTTGAATAATGTTACAGTTATTGCAGCTTTGCACAGTGTGACAGATGTTCTCATTTTCAATCTGAATATAAACGTTGCATATACAGATGTCTGGCTTTATATAAGAGGAATGTAACCTTTGACCCATAGCTACAGTGGGGCAAACAAGTATTTAGTCAGCCACCAAGTGTGCAAGTTCTCCCACTTAAAAAGATGAGAGATGCCTGTAATTTTCATCCAAGGTACACTTCAACTATGAGAGACAGAATGGGGGGAAAGAATCCAGGAAATCACATTGTAGGATTTGTAATGAATTAATTGGTAAATTCCTCGGTAAAATAAGTATTTGGTCACCTACAAACAAACATGATGTCTGGCTCTCACAGACCTGTAACTTCTTCTTTAAGAGCCTCCTCTGTCCTCCACTTGTTAACTGTATTAATGGCACCTGTTTGAACTCGTTATCAGTATAAAAGACACCTGTCCACAACCTCAAACAGTCACACTCCAAACTCCACTATGGCCGAGACCAAAGAGCTGTCAAAGGACACCAGAAACAACATTGTAGACCTGCACCAGGCTGTGAAGACTGAATCTGCAATAGGTAAGCAGCTTAGTGTGATGAAATCAACTGTGGGAGCAATTATTAGAAAATGGAAGACATACAAGACCACTGATAATCTCCCTCGATCTGGGGCTCCACGCAAGATCTCACCCCGTGGGGTCAAAATTATCACAAGAACGGTGAGCAAAAATCCCAGAACCACACGGGGGACCGAGTCCATGACCTGCAGAGAGCTGGGACCAAAGTAACAAAGGCTCCCATCAGTAACACACTACGCCGCCAGGGACTCAAATCCTGCAGTGCCAGACGTGTCCCCCTGCTTAAGCCAGTACATGTCCAGGCCCGTCTGAAGTTTGCTATAGAGCATTTAGATGATCCAGAAGAGGATTGGGAGAATGTCATATGGTCAGATGATACCAAAATAGAACTTTTTTGGTAAAAACTCAACTAGACGTGTTTGGAGGAGAAAGAATGCTGAGTTGCATCCAAAGAACACCATACCTACTGTGAAACATGGGGGTGGAAACATCATGCTTTGGGGCTGTTTGTCTGTAAAGGGACCAGGACGACTGATCCGTGTAAAGGAAAGAATGAATGGGGCCATGTATCGTGAGATTTTGAGTGACAACCTCCTTCCATCAGCAAGGGCATTAAAGATGAAACGTGGCTGGGTCTTTCAGCATGACAATGATCCCAAACACACCGCCCGGGCAACGATGGAGTGGCTTCATAAGAAGCATTTCAAGGTCCTGGAGTGGCCTAGCCAGTCTCCAGATCTCAACCCCATAGAAAATCTTTGGAGGGAGTTGAAAGTCTGTTGCCCAGCGACAGCCCCAAAACATCACTGCTCTAGAGGAGATCTGCATGGAGGAATGTGATTTTCTCGAGTTTTTTTTTTCTCATTCTGTCTCTCGTAGTTGAAGTATACCTAGGATGACAATGACAGGCCTCTCTCATCTTTTTAAGTGGGAGAACTTGCACAATTGGTGGCTGACTAAATACTTTTTTGCCCCACTGTATATTCCTGTTTGTATATTTACGCCTTGAATAGCAGCTTGAGTTATTATCACAGTACTGTTTTATGTGCAGTGCATCTCTGTTAGGTTCATATATGATTTGACAATGATAACAAATTCAAACATGCTGAACAAAACAACAACAACAACAACTTGAGACATAAAACTGTTTGTAAATGTTTGATGTAACTCCTCATGTTGCATGTTTCACAGGCTGAAGGTTATACAAATGAAAAATAAATATGTTCTTGTACAGCACATTTAATACACAGAACGCAGCTTAACAAAAGGAACATGATGTGTTTTATTTGTATTTAAAAGATGGGGGTTTGCTAAGTAACCAATGTTTTCAGCTATCTTTAAAACATTCCCTGAGTTTGCCTTTCTAATAGTTTCCGGGACTCTTAAAATGTTCAGAAAGCCTGCCGTTGAGGACCTTGGTAGTACATGCTAACTTTCATCTGCAATCCCTTGTGATTTTATTTTGAAATGGATTCTAAAGGATAGCTAACACAAGTGTAATGTGCTCTACTTTGACTTGTTTTGAAAGCAGCAGAGATCAGGTTTGGCTTTAAAGCACTGATCAGTGCTTTAAAGCCAAACCTGCTCCACCATGATAAATGTATGTGTACTTGTATACTGTCTAAATAGTTATCCCTGTTAATGTTGCAAACAAAGCAGCTGTGATGCAAGAAAACACTTGAGAACCAGCCATATCAAAGTATCATTGTTTGTATATGTGTAGAACCTGAGTAATGTGCTCTGTTTGTGGTATTGTGTTCCAATAACTTCTGAATGATCTGAGATGTCGTATGAAATAACCTCCTGACCGCCGACAGGATATTTGAATATATACGTCTTCCTTTCCTAAACTCTGTGATATATGAAGGCTGCGAAACTTGCATCTCCGCCTGGACGCACACCGGCCTTCACATGCCACAGAACTCCCTGTGTGTGTGTGTGTGTGTGTGTGTGTGTGTGTGTGTGTGTGTGTGTGTGTGTGTGTGTGTGTGTGTGTGTGTGTGTGTGTGTGTGTGTGTGTGTGTGTGTGTGTGTGTGTGTGTGTGTGTGTGTGTGTGTGTGTGTGTGTGTGTGTGTGTGTGTGTGTGTGTGTGTGTGTGTGTGTGTGTGTGTGTGTGTGTGTGTGTGTGTGTGTGTGTGTGTGTGTGTGTGTGTGTGTGTGTGTGTGTGTGTGTGTGTGTGTGTGTGTGTGTGTGTGTGTGTGTGTGTGTGTGTGTGTGTGGTGTCTCTGTCTCCCTTCAGCACACCCTGAGAGTCCTTGTCCAGAGACCTTGAGTGCAGTGAAGCCCCTGAGCAGATAAGGAACGTCTCCAGCGGCAGGAACGCTCTGTCCTGAGCCTCTTCCAGGTCCACACACACACACACACACACACACACACACACACACACACACACACACACACACACACACACACACACACACACACACACACACACACACACACACACACACACACACACGATAACAGTAACAAGTTTACTGTTGGCACGGCACACAATGACTTTCCACACACACAGAGATATTCCCTGTTTTCTCATGAGTCCACAGGTGTGTCACCATGGCTCCGGACCAAAGGAGGGAGGACGATTGCTGAGAGCTACAACAGCTACTGTGTCCCTCTCAGACATGTTCAAGGTCCCTGCGGGGGATAAAGGCAGAGAGGAGGCTCCGTCCCAGGAGACATCATCCGGAGCTCCACAGGGTAAGACCTCTGCATTCAGACACTCTTCATATGTATGTGTTGCTGTAAACTAGAGGAAGGCAATGCATCTCAGGCTTCTTTGATGTACTTTGTTAAGTGTCTCACCGCTGCATTCTGATGTGACACTACCTTTTCTATTGGTTCCTTAAGACGATATTCTTTATGTTAATCTCGGCTTTCAGGACATTTTGTCATAAGATGACCTTTTTCTGACAACACAAATGCAAGTTGTACTCTTTAAAGGTAAGCATTGGACTATGCCAGAGCTTCTATTTGATATTGTTTTATTAAGATCAAAACTTGAACTTTCAACTAAAAAACATTTTTCTTTCAAAAACTAGAAAAGAGGAGCTTTAGTCTATTATTCAACAATACATTACATTACATTTAGCTGACGCTTTTATCCAAACGACTTACAATAAGTGCGTTCGACCAACAAGATACAACCTTGAAGAAAACAGAATCATAAAGTACATCAGGCTTCATAGAGCTAAAACATGTCAACTGGCTTTAGGTAAGCCAGCCCTTTATTAGTATACAAGTGCTTTGTTAATAGTTCTATCGCTCGAAGTGGAGTGTTAATGCGTCATTCGTTTCTCAATCAGTGCTTACTTAGTCACTTCCCTTCTTTTTAACTCATTTTTTATCTAAGCATTTTTTTATTTGCTTTGAGATTTTGAGAGAGATTTTCTAATGTGATCCGTCTATTTTATAACATTAGACGAATCCACTCGTAGAATACTTCTAGAATACAATAAATGATACTTTTACTTTAATGTGAGCCTAAATGCTTTTTATTGGCAGGTTTTTTTCCTAGTATGTTAAATATGATGGTAAAATAAGGATAAGATGTGCATTTTGTTTCCTTCCTTCCTGCATCCACTGCCTCTGTCAGCTGAGTAACACCTGTCTCTGTGCTGCACAGTGTGTGAGCCTTGTTACTGACCTCTGTTGTTCTTCTCTCCCCCACAGCCTGCAGCGTCGGGGGGGTGGGTCAGAGTCCGGACCCTTTACACTCGCTGTTCCTTTTTCCTATGCATATACCTCTTTCAGATGTCACTTTAAAGAGGCATAGGGCATGGGAAAATGGGGCTGCAGAGGTTTTCCGCCATCTCATCATCCTCTCTGCATGACAGCTGACCTCACTCACACACACACACACACACACACACACACACACACACACACACACACACACACACACACACACACACACACACACACACACACACACACACACACACACACACACACACACACACACCCCGGGTGCTGGCCTCCCATCATTGTAAGGACGACGTAGCGTTTATTGTTTTGATGTTAAATCACAACTCGTTGATTGAGGTGATAATGCATTTATTTTTTAATTTAAAATGCTTTTAGTTGATTGTAACTAAACGTATGTGTAATGCCTTGCTAACTTGCTACTGTAACAAAATAATTCCAATGTGTGCTGAATAAAATGTGATATTGTTCAATTCTAAATGTCTGTTTTCGTCTGAATGTTTTGTTTGCTGATGTTTTTTTAAATCATTTTGCATTAATATGGGATTTGCATTATTCTGACTTTTTAGACTTGGGTCTTTCAAATATGGTTTGAATCAGACATTACAGACATGTATGAATTGTCTTTACTTGCACATCAACTATTTATGGTGGTGGTACACTAGGCATATTTTTATTATTTATATTTTGCTTGCTGACGGGCAACAGTGCTAAAGTAAATCATTAATGTAGGGTCGACTAAAGCCTCCATGTGTCCTCCTTATACGAGCATAAGAACCACAATATACTTGACTTTATTATATTAGCTATTTCTCTCTGAATGCATTGAATCAAAATGGGAGAAATGTCTCATATCCTGAAAGTACCAACAATATATAAATACTCAATTGAACTGATGCATTTCAAACATGTGCAAAAATATTACTATCAAAATATGCACGACACTAAAGGCACAAATAAAAAATGTCTGGTCTTCTTTCGGACTAGTGGAAAGAAAACGTTGAATTTATTTTAAATTCACCAAAAGTGAACTTTAAATCATAAATAACATTCATATGAAAACATCATTTCAGAAAGGTTTCATGGTTATATCTTTAATATATATTTGTATTTAAAAATATCAATGTCATGCAATAATATTTCGTTTTTACAATACATATATCTTTAGTCGCACTTTCCAGTTTCATGTGAGGGCGTTCTGTTGTTGCTGATTTATTGATCCTTTTATTCCTAAAAAGAGGCAAAACATGTTCCGGTACCACTTTACAATAAGTCTACCCGCATAAAGGCTTTACCAATAGTTTCTAATTCATTTATTAATTAGGTTGTGAACACTTTATAAATCATTAATAAGCTTTTATAAGACATGAGATAAACAGGGCGACTGACCGGTTGCTTGCCAAATAGTGAGCCCACATGTATCTGTACTGCTAAGCCTGATATTGGCTACTTAGCTTACTTCGTCTTCTTCATCAGCCAGCATCCTTGGTCTGTTGTTCACTGAGTTGATTCCCCCCCTTCCATCTTGATGTTTCATGGCATCTCTTATGACCATCTATTTACGAGTCACTACCATTTATATCTGCCAAAAGGGAGCCTTATTGTGAAGTCTGACACATATCACCATTTATTGATGAGTCACTAACATTTATAACTCCTGAAAGGGTTGTTTTTAAGTGTAATACTCATGTCCATTTGTGAATGAGTTATAACATTCACGCTGACACATTGTTCACATGAAATGCAAAGTAAGACGCAACAGAACCAAGCAAAACATTGTATTCACACATGAAGAAAATCAGGACTAAAAATCAGGACTGTTTAGTATGACTGATACACATGTTCAAACATAAAAGCTTTTCTCAGACAAATGAAAGACCTGGTAAGACATGCTGGCACTCAGGCTGGAAAGGCTTTGTGTGTATCCTTGAACAAGCGTCCAAGCAGTCCATCAGGGTGAGCAGAGCCAAGATGACCATTCAAGAACCTTGAGGTGTTCCTCCAACACACTCTCTGCACGGTTTCCTCTCAGTCTGCGGACATGTCCTTTGACGGACGACCAAGCTCTTTCATATGTTGGGTATGACTGACAGTCTGGGGGTTCACAAAGCACCTGCTGTGGTTTATGGTGCAGTGGTTGTACCCGTGTTACTCAGCACTCTCCTGTATACCCTCCACTCATCACTCATGATGCTACTTCCTGCTTAACATGCCGTCTAATCAGAGGGACAAGGTAGCATCTTGTTCGTTTCTCCGTTTCAACACTAGGCTCCGCCTTTTCTCTTTTACTCCCATCATTCCGAAGACACATTTCTTCCTTTTCCAGGTATGTCCAAAGCGTCTACGTGCATACCATAGTGCATACTAACAAAAAAGAAATCATAACATCATCTTTTTTTTTTTCAATATGTTTATTGATTTTCAGTTTACAAAAAATCACATAGGACGAAGACATAGAGCCAAAAGCAATACATATATACAGGACAACTGCTTCACATTAAAGAAAAGTAGCAACACTAAATTAAATTGGTACACACCACAAGGGCACTCTAATACATCTGCAATCATCGAGTTTTCCGGCAATAGGACCGTATGTCTACAGAGGATATCAGTCATTTACATTTGACCATATTGTAGCACATATAGAATTATGGCATTACCCTGCCCCAGTTTTGTTCAGAAATTGAGATAGGTCGTTGTTCTTGGTGTACTCTATAAAACATCCCCAGACCTTCTGGAACAGTTCTTGTTTGTCTTTAAGAATGTAAGTGATTTTTTCTAAAGGCAGACATAAAGAAAGTTCCCTAACCCACTGTGCAATACTAGGTTTGCCCAACTTTTCCATGTTAAGGCAATCACTCTTTTTGCTTGGAATAAACATATATCTATAACAACTTGTTTATAACGTTGTATGTTATGTCCATCCGGATATAGGCCAAGTAGGAACATTTTTGGTTCCAGCTTTAAGCTGATCGCTAAAATATTCTGTTCTGTTACCCTAACCTCTTCCCAGAACTCCTTTATTCTTGGACATAACCATAGACAATGAAACAGTGTGCCTTTTCCTTCCCCACATCTGGTGCACGTGTCTGGGATATTAGCGTTAAATGTATTCAATTGTTCTGGTGTAATGTACACTCTCATTAGCCACAGCCACAACATCCCTCCACATCGGAGGCCTCTCCTCTGTGTAGTAGAACATCAATGTTCTCAGCTCAGCTGCCCAGTAGTACCACAACATGTTAGGGAACTGTAATCCTCCTCTATCATAAGGCAAGTACAAAAGAGATAAACGGAGCCTGGGGCGTCTGTTATTCCATATACGACTAAACATGTTCTTCATTCTAGGAGAAAAATCTGGTGGGGGTGGCAGGGGGATGTTTTGAAATAAATATAAAAGCTTGGGGAGAACATTCATCTTGAGAATATTAATTCTACCCATTAGAGCAGGGGTGTCAAACTCAAGGCCCGGGGGCCAAATCCGGCCCGCGACTTTATTTTATGTGGCCCCACAAGAGCTTGCAAAAAATATGATGTGTTTATTATACGGTTACATGCTACTTTACGGAGGCACTTAAACTCCATGTCCCACAATGCATCTCAAATTTGACTTTTTTCTCAGAATTTGGCTTTTCTTTTTAAATCATTTTGTGACATTCTCACTGAAGAGACTTACAATTATTTGCCCTAGACTTCTGCTTTCAGACGTAGTTAATTATGAAGGTATTACCCTATCCGATAATAATCCAATGCAGAGCCAATAATGTAATATAATACATTATTTTATATATGTTAAATATTTATATATGTATTTTTATATAGTCTTAAAGTTACAATGAAATTGAGTTTGACACCCCTGCATTAGAGAGATCGGAAGGTTTGACCATCTATCAACTGATTTGGAAATAGACTCTATAATCGGATTATAGTTAGAGTTCACAATATCTTCCAATTTGGGGACAATCTGAATACCCAAGTAAGTGAAAGTATTTACTGTTCTAAAATGACCAGCATGTTTGGGTGGGTTAGACCTTTCCTCCGAGTTAAGGAGCATGATGGAGGATTTTGAATTATTTACTTTGTAACCCGATATTTGGCTGAACCCTTTAATCAGATCCGTAAGAGCCGGTATAGAGTATAGAGAATCACGTCGTCAGCGTAAAGAGCTATTCGATGGTCAAACCCTCTCACATGTATGCCTGAAATCATTGTGTGCTCTCTCACAGCAACAGCAAATGGTTCAATTGCGATTAAGAAAAGAAGGGGGGATCGAGGACAACCTTGTCTACAGCCCCTACCGATCCTTATCGGCCTTGATATGATATTATTTGTAATTATTTCTGCATACGGGTCGTTGTATAAAAGTTTTACCCAATTACAAAAATTCTCCCCAAAGCCAAAGCGGACAAGAAGTTCAAACAAATAGAACCATTCCACCCTGTCAAAAGCTTGTTCAGCATCTAATGCCAAGACAGCTGTATCCGGCGCCCCCCTTTGGTCATGTAGAGCGTTCAAAACCCGTCTCACATTGTGAAATCCCTGACGGCCAAGCATGAACCCATTTTGATCCTCTTTTATAATTTCCGGCAGCAGGCCTTCCAGTCTTCTTGCCAAGATCTTACAAAGTATCTTCAAGTCTGAGTTTAGGAGGCTTATATTATATAATATATTTCCGCACTTGTCATTTGATTTCCCAGGTTTGGACAGAAGTGTGATCAGCGCCCCTCTCAGGGTGGGAGGAAGTATTCCATTTTGAATAGATTCAATAAACATTTCCAAAAGGGGTGCCTTTAATTTCGCTTCAAATTTGTTATAGATATCGATGGGCAGGCCATCCGGTCCTGCTGCTTTCCCCGATTTCATGCTCTTCACTGCCTCGGAAATCTCCTCCAAAGACACTACATTCTCTCATTTCAAACTTTCCTCATTCGATAATATGGGAATCGTGAGGCTATCTAAGAATGGACTCTGGAGCATTGTCCCCGCGTCTATTTCAGAGCTGTATAATCTTTCATAGTAATCCCTGAAAGCCCCATGTATTGCCACAGGGTCTGCAACGGTCTCCCCCTTGTCATTATTCAGCACAGTGATAGTCCTTTCAATTTGAAGTTGTTGTATACGCCATGCCAGGATTTTACCTGACTTTTCCCCTTGATCGAAGATGGATGGTTAAGCTTCAGCAAGTTAGCTGCTGCTTTAGAGGCTGACATTTCATTATATTGTGCTCTTAATAGTAACACTTCTTGGTGTAATTTAGGACAGGGATTTCTAAAATAGGTGTTTTCCATGGCTTTAATTTTGGACACTAATAATAGTATTTTTTGTTTGGCTTTTTTAGATTTGGAGCTCGTAAAGTTAATAATCTGACCCCTAATATAAGCCTTAAACGCTTCCCACCTAGTACTTGCAGAAGTTTCAGAGGTGTTAAGCGTAGAGTATAGATCAATTTGTTTTCCCAGAAATGCTATTAGGTCTGAGTCCTGTAACCATTTGTGCTGGAATTTCCATTTGGGGGGATCCCTCAACAGCCCTGGGTCTACATACACAATACTATTCGGGGCATGATCCGAAATCAGAATGCTGTCATACATACAATCCTTAACTTTGCATACCAAACTTGCAGAAACTAAAAAGTAATCAATTCGGGAATATGTTTTATGCGTATTAGAAAAACAGGAATACATTGACAATCCAGGGTATCTGTCCCTCCATATGTCCCTCAAATGTAGCTCTTTAATGGACTGGTGAATAATTGTCCTACTTTTGTTATGAGTCTTGTCTATATGTGAAGCTCTATCCTTACCAGGGTCTAGAGTACAGATAAAGTCTCCAGCTATAATGTATTGACCTTCGAGAGATGCCAAGATAAAGAACAAGTCATTGAAAATATGTGTGTCGTCCTTATTTGGTGTATAAATATTAACCAGATTAAGACGTTCTGTATACAGAGTACCCTGAATGATCAAATACCTTCCCATTTTATCTGCGATTACCTTTGTGACATTTAATGGAATGGACCTATGTATAAGAGTCATGACCCCTCTCGCCTGGGTAGTAAAAGGAGCTGAAAATACCTCGCCTCCTTATTCTGATGTCTTCATTCAAGACCAGGTGTGTTTCTTGGAGAACAATTATTTTGGATTGTAAATCCGTTGACTTGCTTCACCTTTTTAATCTTTTGCATCCCTCTACAGTTCCAGGATGTAAATTTAATTTCTAGTCCGCTGGTCATAACTATCCACTCCAAATGGACTTTTCATGTAGCAACATATTAGAGTACCCCTAAACAACAGTAACACAAATAATAACAACATATACAACATGGATGCTTCTAAGTGCATCAACCCCAAAACACATACCCCGAAGCCCATAACCCAGGCTTCTTCCCCCCTCCTTACTGTACACTCCAGTATAGCTTGATACCACTCCACACTTGGTGAGGAGTAGTCTAACAACGCCATCCACCCTAACGTGTAATCTTTCCCTCCTGTATTTCAGGTATAACCAAACTCTTTTCCTTTTCTTTTTTTTCTATATTCAAAACATTGCACAATTGAGCAGAGATGTCAAGGCACATCCGGCTATAGCTAAGATTGTCCAAAAAACTAAATGATAAGTGTTCATGTTTATGCCTTAGAACAAAGAGTAACGAGGGATGTAAATGGCACTCTGAATCACAGGACACCAAGTTGTCACAATTATATGTCTAACGGCTACCTGCATTGAGGTGAGGCAAAAACAAAGAGATATCACAGAGTAGCTTAGCCTTTAGCTATCTGTAGCGTTAGCCCCCAGTCTGGGAGCTCCGCTGGTGTCCTTTCCCACATGAACTATAGCATATCAATAAATCCGTATTACATGTATATCAAGGCACAAGTTTGTAAAAAAATAATATAGAAATATTCAGTATTTTAGCGATTACCTTGCTCAACTCAAATCAGAACGTAGCAGCTAAGAGAGGGTGGCCATTTTTAAATGCCCCGTTCCTTGTAGCCCGTGCTAACAGGAGCTATGCTGGCAAGCTAGCCATTTCTTTGGCCTCATAGCCCTGTTCGACCCGGTATCTCCTCCTCGGTTCACCTGATAAAGGCCTCTACGTCCGCTGGAGTCTCGAAAGTTTGAGTTTTGTCTTTATATGTCACCAGCAATTTGGCAGGAAGAAGCATGCCGTATCGAATCCCCATGGTGCGAAGTTTCTGCCTCACGACGTCGAATTCCTTCTGCTTCTTATGTATCCCAGCCGCCAGGTCTGGGTAGAACCGGACCGGCCTGTCTTTGTAGAATAGTTGTTTTTTAGCTCTGACCGCTTTCAGCACCGTCATCTTGTCTCTGTCATTCAGGAATTTCACGATCAATGTCCTCGGAGGGGCATTTGGATCGCTTCTCTGACCAATTCTGTGTGCGCGTACCAGGGTTAGCTTCGAGTTTAGCGAGGGGATATCAAGGGCCTCCGGGATCCACTTTTCCAGGAATAAGCAGGCGTCGTCGCCTTCCGCTTTTTCCGGCATATTTACCAGCCTTAGGTTAGAACTTCTGGACCTTGCTTCCAAGTCGATAACTTTGTCCTCCATGACTTTGTTTTTACTCTCGAGACTCTGTACCTTAGCCTGTAGGTGGATGATGGTGTCCTCTGTGCCAGAAATGCGCAGCTCCGCATTGTCAACACGTTCCATACATTCTCCAACCTCATTCCAGCAATTGCAGCCAATACTCCATCCTGTCTGATGGAGAAGTCTGTTTTTAGGTCTTTGATAGCCTCGAGAATTGGCAAGTTTCTAGTTATTTCATCTTCGGTGTTCCCAACATTCCCATCTGCCATTGTGTTAGCATTAGCTGTAGGTTCTTCACCCTGTATGGGCGGGCCAAAATCTATTTTAGATTTGGGCTTTTCCTTTTCCGCGACCTCTAACGGATTTTTTTGGTGGCATCAGGGTCTTCTTTAGCTACTATATTGTTCACTTTGTCGTAGTTTGTTGGTTTTATATCAGGATTAGTAAGATTGTGCGGAGGAGAAAGAAACACGTCTGTCTAGCGCGCCGCCATCTTAGTTAACAACAAAATGCACACAAACTACAGTAATAAGTGTTGCACATCATGTTTCAAAATGCCATACTTGTTTATCAGGTGCATTGTATAACATCAGTTAAGGATAATTATACAGTAATGGTCCATATTGATTTTTCTTTTGTATTCTCTTACAAGAAAGCCCAGTCTATAACTGCCGAACATAGTGGGTACAGTACCTTCTCCCAGACACAAATACTGAAATAAAATTTATTAATTAATTTATCATCATAATGCTTATGCTTACTATTTATTTGATACCAATTTGGTAATACAATTCATAAAAAGAAGAAGGTTTGGGTTTGTTCTTCAGATATGACTGTGACGTTAACGTGTAAGCTCAATAATGGACGAAAAGTGTCATATAGAATGTAGAAAATATATGCAAACAAAAGTATAATGTAGTATGTCATAGTATAGTATATCAAAAATAAATCATAGTATAATATGTCAAAAAAAGTGAAAAAATGTCATAATGTCATAAATATAAAGATAAATATTTTATTTATTCCGTATTTGGGAAACAACTTTGTTCCAGCAGCGGTGTCAAGTATTACACGAGTTAAAATTTAAAAGACGGAATAAGATGCAAATAAAATGAAAATGAACATTAGGGGCAAGTATATACAAATGATCAATATAAAAGACATTGGATTCAATATACATTATAATTGTGCAACTAGCTGTTGTGCAAATTGTACTGATTTGTAAAAACATAATAGTATGTTGAGAAATAGTCTCTGTATACTATGTCGGGGGGAAAATGAAAAAAGTCATATTATAGTCTGTCCTAAAAAGTGAAAGAAAATGTCTTAGTATGTTGATATGTTTCTACTAATCAAAGGGTCAGCTGTTCTATCCCACTCCCACAGTCAACAAGTGTCCCTGGGCCAGATACTGAACCCACACTGCTCCCATAGATACACTCGACTGTGGTGGATTAAAGGACTTGGCTGCTGATGGTGAAGAAAGTGACTGCCTCTATCTTCCATGATTCAAATGCTAACTTTGAATTCAGAACAGTTCAAATAATCCCACTACACTGTTAGTTTGATTTGATTGAGTTTCATCATCATCATCATCATCATCATCATCATCATCATCATCATCATCATCATCATCATCATCATCATCATCATCATCATCATCATCATCCGGCCTCGGCTCCAGCCTGTCTGAGACGGTTCACACCTCTCCAGCCTCCACTCACCTGATCCAGAGCAGCAGTGAAGCACTCATTGTCATTCAAGTGAACCCCCCCCCCCCCCTCTCACAATGGATCATGTACTGCTGCTCATGTTGCCATTAGAGGCAGGAACTGTCCCAGTGAGCCTCGCAGGGTCTGTGTGGATGTGATGCATACACAGCGTCCAGTGACTGAACAATGCCCCTCTCCTTACACTGGTGCATGGGTTCCTGATGTGAACTCTGATGATTGGGCCTCCTGGTGGGAGGTATCAGAATGTGTTATGTCTTATAGTAAGGGCCAGGGCCCTGCATTCTGAAGGGTGTTACTAAGCTAAGACTAAAGAATAAGGCTGCGGCCACACGAGGACGAATTCGGTCGTTTGCGTTACTGTTTAGTGTCATATAGACCGTTCAGCCCCACGAGGACGACCGAATACGGCACTAAACGACTGAGGAAACGACAACGGGTCCCAAGGTGGATAGAAAGGCATACGCAACTCTCTGGGGGGTCAAACGGCCCGTGTGTACGCCCTATCCGAACATTTTCAGATCACTGATAGTGATTGCGCAATAGCCCCGCCTCTCCCCACCTCTTCTGCTCACCTCCGCGTACCCCGCGCCATTGCTGAGGTGTTTCGCAACCAACAACAACAACAATGGCGGATCGCAGAGTTACTATCGTGCTCCGGACGCTATTGACCATGCTACAGTTGTTTGTGCAACATCTAAAGCAATAATGATGAGGCAATAGCCCCGCCTCTCCCCACCTCTGCTGCTCACCCCCGCGTCAAAGTAAACTGCACCCTGAATTCAGATTATTTATCTTTCTCTCGATATGGACCTAAACGCGAATGAAGTCTAATCTGACAGGACGGAGACACGCAGCTCTGCTCACCTGCAGCTCACCTGCAGCTCCTCCCACTGCAGCAAAACACACACTTCAAGTCAGATCATCACCCTTAGCTATTTTAATTACCTCTCAAACTCCCTAAACTAGTTATAAATATGTTTATTTTTACTGTCGGCCAGGTCACTCATTACTGGATCAGATGCTGCATGAGACAGACACTGACGCTGTCCGAAGAGAGGGAGGAAAAAGAGAGGCTCCGTGTATTTTATTACTATAATATATAGAGTCGTTATTCATTTGTTTTAAAGCTCAATAAATAACAAAGAAGACCTTTGACCGGCACTTTTATAATTTTGTCCGGAAGATTTAAACTTTAATACACGTTGACTGGCGAAAAACTCTGCCCGGTTCCCTCCGCCCCCACCGCGGAGAATAAACAGAAGGGCAACCATGACAACCTTCTTCTTCGCTGCTTTTGTGGAGGAAGTTACAGCGCCACCTACAGGCTCCTGCATATGTACTGCAGCTTCTCCAGCGGTTGGAGCTAAACGGAGCGGTCTCGTGTGGACAGACACTATCCGGATAACTATTGCGTGTGGACGGAAGCCGTTTGCGATTGCGTTTGCGTTAATCCTATGCGTTTAGCCGTTTTCGTCCTCGTGTGGCCGCAGCCTAAGGCAACCGTTTTCACACATTTTTAGAAGTTGTGCTGATTTTGAGTTGGTTGAGATTTGGTTTGCCAAATGTGAAAATATTTTAGAAGATCCTACCAGACTTCCTCTTGTGTTCTGCTCATCGTTTTGGAAGCCACCATTTGTTTTAACTGCTTGGAAACTGTCGCCTCATTTGTAGTTTGAAGTAAATAATAACTTTGTATCCTCAATATCTTGGTTTCTTCTTTTCTATGGTCCCATTGTTCTGTCGTCTTATATAATACACATCAGTAAAAACATCGATATTGATATTTATTTTCTCTTGGATTTATTCGCATTTGATATTGAGGTAATCCAAAGTTAAAGAAAGTAATCAGGTTACATTACTTTTTTATTTTGATACTCAAATTAGGTCACTGCTTTTTTTTACAGGTAACCAGAGGTGGGAGAAGTACTCAGGTCTTGTACTTGGGTAAAAGTAGAAGTACTCAGATCTTGTACTTGAGTCAAAGTAGAAGTACCAGAGTGTAGGAATACTCTGTTGCAGTAAAAGTCCTGCATTCAAAATGTTCCTCAAGTACAAGTAGAAAAGTATTCTCATCAAAATATAGTTAAAGTAGCGACAGTAAAAGTAGTCATTGTGCAGATTGGTCCATTTCAGAATAATATATATGATATGTTTTATAAAGATTGATCATGAAAGTGTTCTGAAAGCTGGTAAAGGTTTGAATGACTTTGTAGACTGCAGGGCAGCTGGTGGATTTACTCCAGGTGGAACTAAAGTCTGATTTAACACTTGATTATATTTCACATCATTCATCCACATCTGTAAAGTAACTAAAGGTATTACATACATGTAAATGTGAAATACTGACCTTTGTATCATATTAATTGTTGATGTCAAACCTAATTGTTTTTCAGTGTAGAGCAAAAATAGAGCAATTGGCCTGGCTGTTCCAATAGTTTTGGAGGATTAAGTTCTGTAAGTACAGTACTTGAGTAAATGTACTTGGTTAGTTCACACCTCTTCAGGTAACTAGTAATTGTTTTTTTTGGCTGGGCAGTGTAGTTTTACACACCGTCTTATTTGACTTTCTCAGGACTTAAAATAGTTTTTTGGGGGCAGACCCCACAAAGAAAAACATATACACACGCGTAAAGTCATCATATTAACAGTTTGTTATGCTCATCGAGTCATCCGTGAGCAGAGCATCAAGTTGGCATGCCTATAACAGCTGAATGCTGCGATTACCATTTTGTTCAGCAAAACGCCTCACAAACTGATTAAGATCAACAGCTGTAGTGCGTTTTGATTCAATGCTGAGTGCAGCCAAACGTGACAGTCTCTTCTCTGTCATTGTAGACCGCAAATACCTCATTCCTTCCGTCTACTTGGGTCCGAATGCTTCTCGTTTTGCGCCGTCCCGTTAAAATGAAACCGGGGGTGGGGGGGGCAGAGTGTATTGGGGTGCCACTGATGGTGATGAAATCTGGTTCGAGGGGCCCCCAGTGAATTTTGCCTGGGGCCCCCACAGACTCTAGAATCACCACTGCTCTCAACTCGGTGTGAACTGCTCTGAGACAACAGAGCTCAATGGATCCCAATGATCTAGCAGTTAACTCGGCTTTGATGTCCCTTTGAAGATGCAAATATACAGGCAGAGAGAGCCATCACAGCCCGGAGCCGTGCCCAGGGGAACACCTGCCGGGGAGCGGCTTCAGGAGAGGAGAGACAGGCTGCAGACACCCACACCTGATCATCTCCCCTCATATGATATATAATGTGAAGTTTTGGAGTGTTACTGACTACATTTACTCAAGTATTGTATTCCAAAGTTGAGGTACTTTCAATTGAGATATAATGTTATTTTTACTCCACTACATACCGTAAAGCTTGAGTTACTAGGTTCTTTTATAATTCAGATTGTTTCATTTATAAAATAGTTTATAAAATAGGATTTTTTGTTAGGCAGGTTAACAACAGCTGGATAATTAGACAATTAATCAGTTATCAGAGACAATTCATTGCCATCTTTTTACATGTGCATTTGTTTTTAATTTCATTGAGTTTTTATCTTATTTTCGATGTTCTGAATAATATTGTTTTAATATATAAGTACATTGTGCAAATGTCACGTATTAACTTTGACATTAGTCTCATGTTCAGTGTGATAGAGTGCTTTTCAGGACATTCCTGCATCACTGATAGTGTGACATATAAGCGTGATCCTCTCCTTGCTTCTGATTCCCTGCAGCCACGATGGAACCCCTTGAAGAGAAAGAGAACAGAGAAAGCAGAACATGGAGAAACAGGAACAGTGCACCATGTGTTGTAACAGGTAACATCAGTACAGCAACAGATGGTGACACAGCAGATCTGATGGTTTAGTAAGGGCTTTGATTATCGGGCCACACATTGTTGTTTTCACATTATTTAGCTCATTTTGGATGAAGACAGATCAAATCAGATCCCTATCTAAACACCAGGCTATTCTTTAACTATCATAACTCAAAGCGATTTCCTATGCGTGTTTTATTTGTAATTTTTTTTATTTGATATGTTTCCATTCTATCAGAATCAGAATACCTTTATTTGTCCCACAGATACCTCATTCACACCAACGGTGTTTCAAAAGCACCGGGTTTTCCTCTTCACCCCGCAGCGGAGCAGCCTCTTAGCTCCAGAATCCGGTTCGTTTCAAGCACCAAAAAATTGTCCGGCCAGAGCAAAAGCACCACATACGTCACGCTTACGTCGAGGCGGGGGCAGAGACAGAGACAGATCAACTCCTGAACAACAACAAAAAGCCCGCGTTTTATCCAGTTTGTACACAACGATGGAGAAACTTAACAAGAGTTTCAGTGTTTCTGCCATAGACTGTATATATAAAGGTGTCTGCTCATGGTGAAGCAACGTGTCTGCGTGTTAAGGTGGAACCTGAGCATTCACGTTGATCACCTCTCATTATAACTCATTATAAATCTATAAACCTATAAATATTAAACTTTACTTCACGTGTTCATTTGAGAACAGCTGTTACATACCTGGGTGAAGGTTACAGTTCATTTGGTAACACTTTACAATAAGGTACACAAAATGTGCTTAGTTACTGAGGAACTACTAGATAGTTAATGGTTAGTTAATGAGTAGTTCCTCAGTGACTGCGATTGAGGAACTAATGGTTAGTTACTGGTAAACAGACTGGGCGGTACTGTATTAACGAATCATTCGTTAATGGTTACTTAATGAGGAGTTCCTCAGTGACTGCGATGGATGGTTAGTTAGTTGCTGGTAAACAGACTGGGGTACTGTATTAATGAATTATTCGTTAATGGTTACTTAATGAGGAGTTCCTGGGAGACTTTGATTGAAGCAATGGTCCGCTGCAGCAGGGCACATTTAAACCTGCCATCTTCGGCTGGCTTGGGTCCCACCCTGGATCAACTGGTGGAGGTGGATCCGATTTACCTTACCATTACTTAGGCCGTTTGGGTACGGTAAACTCAAGGAACGCAAACAAAAACAGTAGTTACCCATTACCTAATGATTACCTTACCGTTACTAAAACAGTAGTTACCCATTAAGTAATGCTTACCTTACCATTCGTTAAGCATTGTGTGTCCCCTCAAGTAAAGTAATGCATCAAAAACAGTAGTTACCCATTACCTAATGATTATCTTACCGTTACCAAAACAGTAGTTACCCATTAACTAATGATTACCTCACCATTAGTTAATCAGTTTAACAAACAAACAAACAAACAAACAAACACTGTTGATGACAATGACGGATCTACAGCCACTGAAGTTTTACATTTGTATTCAAACAACGATGAAAATAACAACAACAAAAAATGGAAATAAAAAATACTTTTTATAAAAGAAAACTAAAAACAAGTGCAAACCAAAAAAACATCCATTCCTTCCTCACTTCCCCTTTGGATTAATGGATAATAGTCCTCCATTGGTTTTCAAGTCTTGGACCTTCCCCTCTAAATGTTGGTCCTTTATGGCAGCTTTACACATCTTCGAGAAATGGAGAAGGGTTTCCCCCTTCTTCAGTGTTCCCCGGATGTCTTGGTAGATGCCCGGGTTCACGGCATGCAGTTCTGCAATTCCTGCAGTGTCGGCAATGCTTTTGCGGTCCACTCCTACCGCTCTGTAAGCCGCCGTTTTATTATTCCCCTTGTTTACCGCCTCAAGAACACGCTTGTAGCGGCTTATGGCGTCTTCTGGGGTCAGGACTGAAACAGAAAAAAAGACAAATATGTAACTATTTAACAACAGTACTTTGTTGTTGCCTATCCTAATGATGTCTGTAGTGCAGAAATCAGTTAGGATATGGGTTTATTTATTGATAATATTGTTGTACTAGTGCTATATAGTGGTAGTGTAATCCTTACATACAAAATTGTGTAATGAATTGGTGTAGTGTAAAGGTATTACTAGTCTTGTAGCTTTGCTCAAAGTAATGTATACATGTTAGTTATTGTGTTTGGGGTGTGTACCTTTATATACAGAAGTTAGGTTTGGGCAATCAGCTCTACTTTTATCCAATCATGTTTAATAATGATAACTGATAAGACGATCCACAATGTGGATTTAATGCTCTATCGACATTGCCCCGTTTCTAATTTATAACGCATCAATATTGCCAAGTTTTAGCCTGGCATCCTCATGTCTCAGCAGCCTTTAAATGGAACAGTTTGGAGAATCTGCTCTCCCTGTTCTTTTATTAAAATCTGACACTGCAGGTTAATGTAAGCGTGCAGAGACCAGTTGTTTGGAAACAATGGTGTCGCTCTGAACAGAGCGACACCACAGCATGTTCTGTTTAACATTATAGGCCTACTTATATTCAGGGATACAAACACCTGTATGGTGAAATAAGAGAGAACTATTGGAAACAGAAAAAACAGCGTAATATACCATCTGACAAAGGACTGCGCTATAATGCGTCAATTAACTGGCTATTCTTTATAATATACGGATAGGAGACAGAGATGTTAAGTTACAAATAAAGGGTTTCTATTACTATTTAGATCAGGGGTGGGGAACTTTTTTCTCTCAAGGGCCATTTCAATTTTTACAACTTTCTCCAAGGGCCGTACAAATTATTATAAATTATATTATTGTATAAAATCACAGCCCATTCATTTCACCTTTCTTTCATGCTGTGCAAAGAAAAAGCAACCTCTTAATCCAGATATGTTACAATGACTCGCGCATGCATGCATACACGGTTGTGGCATGACCGCCAAAACAGAAAGATATGGACACAAGATGTGTGCAAATTTGTTTTTAAATATTGAAGTTAAAAGCATCAATCTGGTGCACTTTGAGAGCAAAATGAAGAGGTCAATGGATACATCTCTCAACACCCATATGAAACAGAACTGTAAGCAGATTACTCTTTTTCTTTATGGATATTTTACAAATCACTCCCCTTTTAAACTGTATTCTTGTTATTTTAAAAAACGTTTTTGTTACTGTCAAAGTATGTTATACCTGTATACCAAAACTACAACTCTTCGCTTCTCCACGAATTACACAAGTCACCCAAATCAGCGTCAAGGTTAGCCTGTTTTTAACGCAAAAAACAATGCTGTGTTTTGAATATCGGGGCCTTAACACCAGGTACCTCCTACTCAAAATTCCCAGCATCCGTTGAGCAAAAATGGCTGCAGAACCCAGGGTGAGGATGCTCAGAGTACATAGCCCGAATGACACCTCTTTTCCCATCTCCTACGTATCCTGCACAACACAAAAGTGAAAAATCTGATCTACAGAAGGCTGTAAATGTAATAATACATTTGATTTCGATCATTTGTATGTATAATCTTATGAATGATCTGCTATCTTCAATACTATGGTTAAGGGATATTTAAATTAAACTTAAACAAATCTATATACAGGCTGTCACCATATTTTGGAATTGTGAAAAGACTGGCAAGCCACTTCCCTTATCAGCTTTACAGTTACCTGGATTTTATTCCACCAGCCCTGCAGATATTACACTAGCCTACAAACCTCAATAGGCATGACTCCTAAAATCCCTAAATCTGTTGATTTTTGTTCACACATCTTAGTCCTTCTTCTTAAAGTCCTTAAAGTTTTAGTTTAAAATAGAGATACTTTTTAAATATTGTTCTATAATGATTAAATGTCAGTGAATAACAAAATGTTTAATTATACAACTTTTACATCTCATTTAAAAAAGGTGGTTGCTAACTTTATCAGTGGCATACTGTGACAATAACTGGGACTTCAGCTCAGCCACACTTAGCAGACAGACCAAAAAAGTGTCAACACGACAAAATATTTAGATATGGATAAACGGCAGACTACTGTGACAACAGCAGCTGGCTATGGAGTGCAACTGTTGCATGAAATGACGGCAACCACCACACAATTACATTACAATTATAAATATATTAATTTAGAGTTTGTCTTTAACTGTATGAGACTACTACTGATACTCTCATTGAGCACTAGATAATTGTCTGTTTGGAAGCTGCTTTAATATATTAATGTGAGTCAAAAGTACATTTTACACATATATTCCTGCTTACATGATGTAGTGGGACATCCTGGTATTTTTAAGTTGAAAGTGCAATATCCAAATTGCAAGAAGCTGCAATTATTATTTTTCAGCTAAATTTGAGAATACAAAATTATTTCCTTTTTCTTCAGTAAAATCTGGACTTTCACTCTCTCTAGATCTAATCAATTACAGGTGGCAGCCATCTGTAATTTAGGTTACTTTGAAAAAAACAAATGGTGACAGCACTTAATTGTCTAAAGCTAACTGTGAGTGACGTGCACTGATACATTTTTGAGGAAATATAATCTATCTAACAATCTATGTAAGCACTGAAAGCATCTGAAGCAGAAATACAGAACTTCTTTATCTATGTCATTGTATGCCAACCTGAACAATCTTTGAATTGCGTTCTGCAAAACTGACAAGACGAAATGCAAAACATGGTGGACATTTCCTCGCGATAGGACTCAGAATGGTGAAACCAATTTGTGTCCACACCTGTAATAAGAAAGTATAAAACAATAAGCCTAAGGTTTAATTTAGCAAGCTTATTGAAATTGAATTTGTAAAATACAATATTTCTTACTCAATATCCACAAAAAGTGTGCCTTTTTCCGGAAAGCGTCCTGGCTGACGGTATTTCTTACTTTCCAACAAACCAGAGAAAGCGTCAAATATGCCATGTCTCCAGCATCAAGAACTACCTCCAAAAGAATGCTCTGCAGCAATTCTTGCGGTAGCTATGGACATATTTTTTCAAGAACCAGGTTAACAACAGAACTGAATTTCAAAACAAATATTTGTGTATATTTATATATTGATATGCTCCTTCTTCATAACCAACCAAGAGAAGTGGTTACCTTAAGAATCCAGCAACATGTCTTTCTTGTGTCCACCATATTTTTTGGGCGTTCAGCTCTTTTATTGAATCCAACCACTTAAAAACACAAAAACAACCAGAAGATGATGCAGGGCTGGCTAAACTTTACTCTAGTTATGGTTGGGCTGATGGACAATGACATCGTGCATCAGCCATGTATGACAGCCATCGTCGTTGGATACCTGACCATCATCACATCATGAGTTAATAAGGTGCCCTCCCCTCCCTGCCCCACAAGAACGGGTAGAGTTTCCGTTTCGGAACAGTTAACTGCGGTAACTCACATTACTTTAAACAGCCATAAAGTGGGAGGATAAGCTCAGGTTGATGTATAATAGTTAAACAGCTAACTCCATTATTGTAACACATATTACAGCAGAAATAAACAAAAAAGCATTGGTAAATGAAGCGCAGAGTTTAGTTTGAGCCGTGGTCCCGGAGCTGATCAAGCACCGCCGCCGAGGACATCGTCTATGTCCAGTTGGGTACACATCACCCAATTGTAACTTGAACATTTGTTGAAATTAAAGACTTAATGCATACTAAAAGTATTTATTGAGCTGTAAAATACATTGTACGACTGTACTTCAACACCAGACTGCATTCGATCCCCTTGATGATAACACGCTAAGGCAGTGGTTCTCAAACTTTTTCTGGCATTCCCCACTTTGAACAGGTGGGCCTTTTCAAGCCCCACCTGTTCCTCATCGCTCCAATAAAATGGTAGGCCAAGCTTAAAATTGTCAAATGTATCGTTATATTACAGGGGTATCAAACTTTTTTTAAGATGAGGGTTACTTTCAAAAAGTAAAACAAGTCGTGAGCTACTTTTACTCCTCTTTTTTGTTTTTTTGCAGTGTATATATTTAGCACATTTTAACATTATTATATGCTACCTTTAACCTTTGAGTGCTGTTTGGGTCTGTGGGACCCGTTTTCAGTGTTTACTAAAATAAAATGTATGCAATTTAATTATTTTAACCTGCTTTATTTGGTGGTGGACGTCACATCCTCGAGGGTCCGGGGGCATGCACCCCCAGGAAGATTTTTTTTAAATGTTGAAGTTGAATGCATCAATCTGGTGCACTTTGAGCTAGGGCTGCTCAATTAAATCGTATTTTAATCGCAATTACGATTTTGGCTTGCAACGATTATGAAAACAACATAATCGAAATAAAACGATTTTATTTATTTTTTAAATAGGTTTTATACTTAAAGTTCAGGGTAATCAACTGTTAAAAACATACTTTTCAAATTATTTTCTTCAATAAATTGATGTTTTTCAAAGTAAATGGTTAATCGTTTTTAATAATCGTGATATCAATTATTGACCCAAATAATCGAGATTATGATTTTTGCCATAATCGAGCAGCCCTACTTTGAGCCCAGCATGAAGTTATGGATACAGCTCTCAACACTCAGATGAAAGGGAGCTGTATACTTTTCAATAATCCAAACATCTTTAGAATATGATCACAACAAATCATTTAAACTTGTTTATTCTTATCTTATGTTACCTAGTTAGCATTCTTTCTTTTTATTTATGCATATTTGACTAATCACTCCCCTTTTAAACTTTTTACTGTCCTATAGTACACATTGGAATGATTTCTTACTTTATTTTGTACAACTTTATTAAATAGATAAAGGTGTGCTCTCTCTCTTGCTCTCTCGCTCTCTCGCTCCACATTGCTTTTCTTCCCGACTGCAACTCTGTTGTGTGTCTGTGAGAGCGTTTCACACGTGTGTATGAGAGATTTTTACCAGTGGCGAGCCTGTCTCTGAGGGCCTAAGATATTCTACAAAATAATATTTCAAAACATTAAAACAAATTATATTTTTCTTTATATATTTTTTTAAAATATGTTTTTAGTAATATTTGTCAATAGTTTTACCAAAAATAACTTGATTAAATTGTATTTAAAATAACATTTCCAAAGAAATAAATCCTTTGAATCTGCCTATTCAGTTTCTGTTTGAATGTGAAGGGGTAAATGAAAGAAGCTCCTCTCTGCTCCTCTGTGAAGACAGGAGCTGATTGGACGTCCAGCTATGAATTCACAGAGGGCCAGCTATAGTAACTGAATGAGAGTAATGTCAAATGACAGTACAATTGACCAATCATATCTTCCCTCTAAATGGGTGGGCTTTATTATCGCGGACTTTATGACAAGTTCCGCCCGCTGTGAAACGTTTCTTGTTTCCATAGCAACAACAACTGTCAACAGCGTAAACTTGCCTTCAAAATAAAAGCATGCCAAATTACACTTAAGACATACAACTGCAACGAAAGTAACAAACACAATGCAACATCCTTTTCAATTTCAAAGAACACAAATTGGGTTATCTACAGGTGTTGTTTTGTGTGTTTTTTTTTTTCGCGACCCACCTATCACATCTCTACGCCCCACCAGTGGGGCGCGCCCCACACTTTGAGAAACGCTGCGCTAAGGCATGTAGCGACACTCCTCCACTAATTAAGTGTAATGTACTTTAAGTACATGAGCAAATCCGTTTCAGTTTAGTGTTTTCAGTATGAACACAAACAGTCTGACAGCACCTGCTAATGCAGGTTAGCCCTGTTCACTAGCTGTTCCTTCTACACTGAGCAATGATCAGTCTGTCACATAATTCACTGTAGTTCTACCTCCTTACTTCCCAAGTCAGACACTGTGTAGGTGGCCAACTTACCTCTCTTTGCAGTCTTTCCTTTTGTCTTCTTCGCTTTTTTTCCTCTTTTTTTCTTGTTCTTCTTCTTCTTACTCTTCCTCTTCCTCTTCCTCTTCTTCCCTCTGTCTGACGAAGAGGATGAGGAGGAGGAGGAGGAGGAGGAGGAGGAGGAACTGGAGGAATTGGAGGAGGACGAGGAGGTGGAGGATGAAAAGGAGTTGCCTGCCCCTATTTGGTCACCTTCAGAAATAACTGGCGCCTTAACTGATGCCATTTTTAGAAGGGCCAAAGCTGAAACAAACAAGAGGATTAGAAGATAACTATTGTTACCACTAAGGGTCAGAACATTTACAATAATCTTTAAACCTTATATTGTGTGTTCAGAGTTTCACGCAGATCGGTGAAAATTCATAGTGTTTTTCACTACATTCGAAATAGTGAAACATATCGTGACCTGAAATGTTAGGTAAGTGAAACAATTGGTGGCGAATGTGATATGCCTGTTCCAAGTTTCCCCCGAACAAACGGACTCAACATATTTTAACAAGTGACTGTTCTTTCCCTCTCAATCCAACCCTCTACTGTCGGTTGATAAGTGAGAGAAGTGAGCTGGAGCTGTCAAGCTCCACCCCACCATTTGGTGCTGTCCGTCCTATATGCTTGTCATGATATGTTTGCAGTGAAATGACTGAATTGCTGATGCAACTAGTCATCTGCAAGCATGTATGGCCTCATGGACTGTGATGAGGAATGTTGTAGGGCTTGGTGTATGTGCCTGTTTTTTTTTTCTTTCTCAAAAGCTATCGGATGCCAATAAGTAATTATTTAATCATTATTGATTTGCTTACCCTCAGCCAGCTGTATCCTCAGATAGTCCCTTTCGCTTTCAAGATATAATACTTTGTCCTTTAAAGCATCTATCCTTATTTTTAAGGCATTGTTTTCAAGTTTTCTGTGCTTCAGAGCTGCTATGGCTGTGGGAGCTGCAGAAACATCTGTAATGACAAAAACGGCAAAAAAAACATTATCTTTTCTGTAGTTATTACACAAATAGTATGTATAGGCAGATTGTGGTTCCATGCCTTTGCTTAGCGTTTTCAAGAAATGTACAATAAAATGTCAAAATTAGAGATCTAGGACTGCCTGTATTGTCGTGAAGTTGCAGACATGTCATTGATCACATTTAATAGAGACTGTTGAATTCTATATTGGGACTTGCAACTGCATTTAAACACTGCAAAACCTATGATAATACATTACAAAATATTACTATATTCACTTCAAGGCAACTGTAAGATCATTGATTCTGACAAGGGCTTCACAAGTAATTGCAAAAAATAACTTCAACTTTTAATATGCACTCAACCACACAGAAGTAAAATGGGCTCTAGCACATTTGCACAAGCGTTTACATTTTCGTTATGTAATATTTTCTTGTTGTAGTGTATTGTGCGATATTATATATATATATATATATAAAAATAACACAATCAAAAAACAGTAACCGTAGATAAAATGTAAATGTAATGCAATTTCACAACACAACCTAACCTTTAGTTGATGCTTTCACAGTAGACTGCTGTCCTGTGAATGCATCCGAGTCAGACCCATCACTGCAGTGCACTACAGCTTTAAGAGGGGAGACAGAAAGTTCATAAATTAGAAATAGTGTTGAATAATGGTACATATAGCGATAGGGAATATTTGAAATTGTGTAAAGGTCCAAAATGCCAAATTAGACCAAAAAAACATGGATGTCGTCCAAACCACTATCTGCCCACCCTGACATCTACTACCAACAAAGGTATGGCAAAGCACAGTGGAAGAATCTCCTCCACACAGGAGATAACAAGGGGCTTCACTTTGTGCATGTGACATCTTTAATCCACTATACGTTTACATATTGTTTTTTTTACTGCTATCTGCTAAGCAACTACTTATTAGTACACCATCTGAGACTGAGTGGATCCTTAAAGTATGCTTAACATTTGAAAGCAAACACTTACCCATTTCCTTTGCCACAGTGTGGGAGCTGCATGGCTCTTCCTCAGACTGATCAGCCAAATCTTTAGCCGCTGTAAGATTATGGAGCACAGAAAGAGTTGTTGATGTAGATAGCATTACTATATGGAAGTATGTTTGGGTTTTTTTCAGCTATATTATAACTTCATTGGAACTATTTCAAAATTGGATATCTGAAAAGCCACTCTTGAATGAATGTATGAATGTACTGTTTAATTATATTTTCATTACATATCGCCCAATGCTGTGTTAAAATAAAAATACTCTCGTTTCTAGCGCCCTAATGTCATTTACTTATTTAAGAGTTAAGATAAAACGCTAAACCTTCGTAATTGAGATATTTCAGAGTTTATTTGACAATTTAACTAGTTTAACCCATAACAACCCAAACCCATTTCTACTTTTGGGGAAATTAAGGGGAACATAATTTAGACTAAATAGACCACATTTCTGACAATGTGACATTGAACTTTAATGGTAAAGTAACTCTTATTTATAACTTAATTAATGAGGGGGATTTTTTGATTTAAATTTGTTTTAACATTCTTTGAATTGAAGAATAAAGAATATATTAACTAAATATAATTGGATCACCTAAATTAACTGAGCAGGTCATACTCATATTTCTAATTGTGACATTATGTGTTACTCCAGATTTACTGTGAAAGTTTAAGGTTAATGTCCCGATGTGACATCAGTGTCACAGCGATATTTATCTAATTTGTGTCATATCAATTTGATCAAGAAATGTTAACAGGTTCAATGTAACAAAGTACATGTTATGTAAGCATTTTAATTCTTAAATGGCTTGATTTGTACCTTTAGCAACCAAAAACAAGCCTCTGAAATGTACCTAGTTCTGTCACATGTCTTAGCCCGGCACATGACCCACCAGACTTTTCAGGGTGTGTCACTTAAGGAATTTATGAGATAAAAACAAGTCTAAAGCTGTATAAGGAACTTTACAAAACATTTAAATGTCATGTAAGCGCTTTGAGCTCCAGCAAGGGGCTTTATAAATGTAATTTATTATTATTATTATTATTATTATTATGTAACACGTGGGTCCTCGTGGTTTAGCTAGCAACCTCAAATCAGATAGCACAGAACACAAAGTGTAATAACACGTGTCAATTGAGATGATTTCGCAATGCAGTGTTACTGATTTCTCAAATGACAAAAATATATTTCAATTCATACTTACATTCTGACACTAAACGCTTCGGGGGCCCCATCCTCTTTCGCTTGCTTCTCCTCGAGTCCATTTTCAGTTCTAGCGTGTAGACTAGACTAGAGCATAGATAGCCTTTACATATAAAATGGAGACGTTGAGTTTTATCCATACAGTCTATGGTTTTATCACTAGCCGAGATGCACGTGACAGGCTCATGGCGAATCGTAGCACTTGAATGCTATGAAGGGGCGTGTCTTGCATAGTGCTCCAGCCGGATCTCGATTTTCAGCGCATTAACACTTTATTACGGTTTTAATATTTTAATTGTATATCAGTGAATATAAAGAAGCTGTGCTTTGTTAATTGAACAAGGAAGATGAAATACCTGATTCAAAACATCAAAACTATTGGTTTGAATCGTGTGAACAAGAAATGAGGATCAGGGTGCTAGGGCGCTAGTGCGCTCAGCGGAGTTCATCTTGAACTACGCTGGGTGTCAGGGTTTGTGGACGGGCCGGGGCCGCAGTAACGTAGTAGTAACGCCGCAGTAGTCAGGTTTTTGGTTATCATGACACTGCACACCAAAGTACTCAGTCTTATTGACGGAAGACAGACTTTTAAAAAAAAGAAAAAATTAATTGAATGGCTATTGAAAAAGGAATTGCTTCAAGGAAAAATGAAATGCAAACTCTGCAAAAAGAGGATGAAACTGGAGAAACACTCAAACGTCGACGGACTGCAGTGGTAGGCTAAGTCGTACATTTTTAGCACGGGTTTTAACGATGACTTCCTCTGTTTACTGATATGTAATGTTACAAAGATAAGTTCTTTATCAGGAAAAAAGGACTAGGAATTTACGATTTGTCTTTTGTAGGAAGTGCCGACGTAAAAAACACCGAGGGAAAACGACGAAGAAGTCAGTGAGGTCACTGTCCCTGTTTCAGAGGAGCAAATTGTCCTTGTTCAGCTGGATGAAATACATTTACAGGTAATATGAATTCATCAATAATATCAGTCATTTCCTCAAAGCACAGCAAATGAATGCCTGTAAGTATTACGTTTATTTTAAGCATGTTGACTGTTGTTTAACATTACCGATATCTAAATGCTAATTTCAGTTAGCGCGTCAATGACGTTATCCATTAAATGTTAGCATTGAGCTAGCGGACTAAGCGCTAGTTATTTGGCAATTCACAACGCAGGCTGCTTGGAGGTGTGGGGCCGCTTTCACACACCAAGCCCCCAGGAAGTGCGCCGGACTGAGGAGAACACTCGAGATTTATTTCCCTCGGCATTATGAACGCGCATCCAACCCACGGGACCGCGCCGCCCGGCACCTTCATGTTACGTGTTCTGTATGCGTTTTACCCATAACCATATACTGTATATATAAAGGTTTTACCTTTACCCATGGATGCACAATAAGAACGGACGTATCGCCTTACCGTTCGGGTGTTCAGAGCAGAGCTCCCTGTTGGAGCGGCAGAGCGTGATGTGAACAGAAAAATGTTTCTGTCGCAATATTATTTAAGGAATCGTTGAGCTAGCTAACTAGCATACATTGTCACTATCTGCTAACATTAGCTTTAGCTTTCGTTTTCTAATAGTTTTTCTCATAGGCTATAAACAGAATAGATCTTGTACTTGAGTAAAAGTAGAAGTACTCAGATATTGTACTTGAGTAAAACAGAAGTACTCAGATATTGCACTTAGTATTAAGTACTCAGATCTTGTATTAGAGTAAAAGTAAAAGTACCAGAGTGTACGAATACTCTGTTAGAGTAAAATTCCTGCATTCAAAATGTTCCTCAACAAAAAAATGGGTTCAGAATGTTACAATGTGTGATTATTCTAATAGCTTAACAATACATGTGTAGATGCTCTGATACAGGGAAACTTGATAGATATAATTAATTAGCAACATTAAAATATTCTGTTTCATCTTGAGTAATAACAAATGTCTAATGTGAATTATATAATTAATTATACATTAGCCACTGGTGCTGAATGCGTTCTTCTTCATATGCTTTTGTTCATATTTAGTAATTCTATATTGATCTTTAACAGATTTTCCCAGGGACTGCAGCTAAGGCAAATTGACATGCTGCAGGATGGCGTGGCAGGAAGCAGTCGCACGCTGTCAAAAATTAGCCTGAAGTTGAGGAAGGTCTGCAAGAGTGCAATCAAGAGGAGAGAAAGGAGGGGAAAGCAGAGACTTGGAGGACCAAACGAATTTGTCATGCTGGACGAAAGCAACTTCTACCACAAAAGGAAGGTGTGTATAAACTACAGAGCCTTAGCCTTTGGCCTCACTAAAACTAAAACCTTTGTTTTTCAAGGTGAAATAACAACATATCTTTTAAGGTCAGAGATTAACAAATGAATGAGCAAAGTAATGTAATTTTATAATTGTGTCATTTCACACCCTTGTGACTGGCGAGATAAAGTATACATTAGAGAGAGCCAGCTCCACAGTGTATACACAGTCAAATAACAGAAAAAAAGAATTTAGAAGCTAAGAATGATCTCATCCAATCAGATCATTAAGGAAATAAATCCTTATTCTTACTTTGTATTACTAACATTTTAAAAGTGCATAATCTATTTATATATCATCTAATTCCAATATATATCTTACATTTTCATGTTTCTTGCAGCAAAATAAGCAAACTTTAACTTAATAAAATGAAACAGCCTTTTCTGTTTGTACCACGACATTTTAATTTTTTTCTCTTCTTTTTTGAGAAAGGAAGTGAATATTTTTAAATTGTAAAAGAAAGCAAATAAACACATTTCACTTTGTTTATCAATTGAAATGCCTGATGTTTATTTTTATATAACTGTTGTCCTTTTTCACTGCTTTATTACAGTATGGTAGGGGAAGATTCGGTCCTACGTGGAGGAGGAGAAAATGGGTCTTTGGAATGCTGGGCATCAGAGGAAAAAGGAGAAGACCTATCCTGAGGCTGGTGAAACAAAGATCACGGCGCCACTTAATTCCTCTGGTCACAAAATACGTTCGCCAAGGGACCACGGTGATAACGGACATGTGGAGGGCATACACCACTGCAATCGCAGAAAGTGGCTTTGTCCATTTCTCTGTGAACCACAGCCGGTCATTTGTGAACCCAGACACAGGAGCCCACACCCAAAACATTGAGCGGGCTTGGTCAACGTACAAGTCACAGGTCTGGAGACTGCGAGGAAACCGCACAGTGAAGACTCTGAAGAGTCATCTTGCTTTGATCGAGTGGACACATTGGCTGGCAAATGAACACAAAGATGGTCCCTTAGGCAGATTGCTGCATGACATACGCCACTTTCGCAAGTTCTGAAAGCAACCTCGTTTTCATTATTAGTGTCCTTTGGATTGTTGTTTAAATAAAAATGTAAACTTGAGTGCACAGGGTTTGTTTGTTTGTTTGTTTATCATTAGGTAATGGGTAACTACTGTTTGTGATGCATTACTTTACTTGAGGGGACACACAATGCTTAACGAATGGTAAGGTAAGCATTACTTAATGGGTAACTACTGTTTTAGTAACGGTAAGGTAATCATTAGGTAATGGGTAACTACTGTTTTTGTTTGCGTTCCTTGAGTTTACCGTACCCAAACGGCCTAAGTAATGGTAAGGTCAATCGGATCCACCTCCACCAGTTGATCCAGGGTGGGACCCAAGCCAGCCGAAGATGGCAGGTTTAAATGTGCCCTGCTGCAGCGGACCATTGCTTCAATCAAAGTCTCCCAGGAACTCCTCATTAAGTAACCATTAACGAATGATTCGTTAATACAGTACCGCCCAGTCTGTTTACCAGTAACTAACCATTAGTTCCTCAATCGCAGTCACTGAGGAACTACTCATTAACTAACCATTAACTATCTAGTAGTTCCTCAGTAACTAAGCACATTTTGTGTACCTTATTGTAAAGTGTTACCGTTCATTTAAATGAAAGTTACTCCACACTCATGGTTCAGTCCACCTTAAGAAATAAGACCGACCTCGGAAGCAGTTGTGTTTTAAAAAAACCTTTATTGACACGAGTACACTTTTTTATAAAAATATAACTAAACCACAGAAATGACTCCGGAAAAGCTGCAGATAAAGCCATAAGAAATTAATGCAACTGATTTCATCCGTGCGGTTTGGCTTTATGAAGCAGGCACGCAAACGGTTACGTCATGACGCAAACGATGACGCAACCACGCATTACCAGTCGGACTCTGGGCGGTGTGAAAAGAGCCAGAGCTAAACCGAAGAACTGGTTCTGAAAAGCTCTAGCACGGAGCTTGAACCGGAGTTGCGTTGGTGTGAATGAGGTAAGAGGGGACATTTGCGTTGTTACAGCAGAAAAAGAGCCACAGACAGCTTAATGTTACGAAGAAGCATACAAAAATATTAACGTAAAAAGAAATAGTTATATATTCATGTTTTTGACCTTGTACTTCCCTTCAGTCTAATATCATTTTAAAAGTTGCTGTTGAGGAATAACAGAGTTGTGAAAAGAATACAAATAATAACAAATATTGGTTTAAAGGGAAATGGAAACACTTTTCAAACTGCTTTCCATGCGACAATATTCCCATTAGGAAATGTATTTATCTAGTCTATTTCCAATGCAAACGATCGAGATACGAACATTTATTTTTTGGAATACGTGCCTAATGACCATGGGCGCTTCCATTGCTCCGGGACTTTTCCAGTGACGTCACTGAGTGGGTACGGCTTCCTGGGCCAAAGCTCAATAACAAACAACATGGCGTGCAATGCACCAGTAGTTTACATTACAAGAAAACGGTCGTCGTCAGGAGTTTATTGTATTGCCCCAGGCTGCACAAATGGATTTTATACGAAGAAGGAAGAAGTACATTTCCATAGGCTGCCACTAACGGATGAGAAGCTGCTCAAAGTCCAGTCTGGATGCCTGGTTCAATACAAAACATCGGATTTGAAACCAGGATCTGTTCCCACAATATTCGATTTCTCAACGTACGCAGTCGGGAACACCGACCGTCCCAGCACGTCGGCCGCGCAAGACAATGACAGTGTCAACAAACGTGAAGTTGGAGCCACCAAACGAGTTGCTTCAGCTGCCGAGAGAGAGGTACATATTGCAGCACTACCAGATTACTAGCTCACACATGTATTTACTGACACAGTGTGACCTTATTAATTAACGCAATCGCGTCCAAACTAAATGGTAGCTATTATTATGACGTACAATGGAGAATTGGGGGTGTTCTATAGCTCAACTAATTAAACTGGCATACACACGCTCATCTGTCGAAAACAGCCCTAAAAAGGCTAGTATTGCTGGACTAGGTGTTCAATGGATGGTATTGCCAAGATGTATGAGGTATTGGAAAATAATACAAAATATATGTCAACTGACCACTGGTACATGTGGTAGCCTGGTAGGAGTATACTTCATCAAAATGACTGCCCATCCTTAGCCCTGCTTGAGTATTTTCTGAACATGTGCTTAATAATAACACAATCCTTTATAAATAATATATTTTGCTCTGAGTAATAACAGCTTGAGAGTTTGCTTAAATAGTCTTCAAAAACAAATATGTTCCTATTTGTTTTCCAACGGCCGAGATACACATAGGTCTCCATAACTATAGGGCATCTCCATGGAGCTCAGGCTGATTGTTTGCTCTCTGATGGGCTGTGGTGGCTCGATCACGTTCTTTTAATTCTTAGGTTTCTATGAACAGTTTCTTTATTTTACCATTATGGAATAATCACATTGCTAAATAGTGGCGATGGGGTTTTTCCGGCCAACTTATCATAGTCATGATTTTGAATATTTCTAGTTCACCTTAACCTGTAACATATTTATATTGTTTTGTTTCAGGTCGAACGAGCTGTCCATACTGCTGCAGGATTGTTGTCCCGTCAGACAGAAGATACCTCCTGCATAGGTGCTGATGATGCAAGTGATGATTCCCAGGTACTGGAGGCACACACAACTAAACGTGGGCAGTCAGTGACTGTGGCCACACAGACGGAACCACTGGAACCATGCCCGTGTAAAACTGTGACTTTGGTGCGTGTGCAGACTGGGACCGATGACATCAACAGCAGTCAGTTGCTCAGTCATGATCATCCATATTGCGTCAGCAGGGACATTGCTGGTGGATCCGCCACACTGGCACCTGCAGATGCAATGGCCAAAGCACCACCGAGTCCAACCCCTGATGTGTCAATGCCTGAAGAAGATGCTTCCAGCTCTGGGGAGAGCATTCCAGGGACTGAGCCTTCTTCGTCGGACTACAGCCCTACTGAAGATGACATTATACAGAATGACGGCGAAGACAGCGAGGGTGATGGAGAACATTCAGTGGATGGCGGAGAAGATCCAGTGTCAGACAAAAAATATCTGGTATCCCATGCACAACTGATGAAGCTGTTTTGTGTATGCAACTTTGCCGGATGCGGAAGATGTGTGATCAGCAGGCCGTGCTGTTCAGCCCAAGGCTTTGGACTGACAGTGAAAACTGACTGCATAGATGGCCATGAGTTTGTGTGGACTTCTCAACCCCTCTTAAATGGCACAATGTCCTGCAACCTGTTAGTGCCAGCCGCGATGTTCCTGACTGGAAATGCTTATGGCCCATTTTCTGAGATATGCCAGTGTCTGGGCCTGGAATCACTCTCGACAAGACACTGCTATAACATCCAGAGAGTGTATGCGCTGCCGGAAGTTACCAGTGTCTGGAACTTGCACAATGAGGCAGTGATGGCAGCAACTGGCGATCAGGTTGTCACTGTGTCAGGCGATGGGCGATGTGACAGCCCGGGTCATTGTGCTACGTTTGGAACGTACACCATGCTTGATATCAACTCAAGGCTCGTCATTGCCCAGCAGACAGTGAAGGTGACAGAGGTCAAACATAGCTACTGGTTGGAGCCTGTTGGGCTTGAAAGATGTATTTCCAAACTACAGGTATTCTATTGTTAGTTTGTTTATTTCACAGGTCAATAGTACATGTAGTATTGCTACAATATATTGTATAATATTTTGTCTAATTTTAAATAACGATTGTCAATTTGGAATAGAAAGGTTGTGATGTCTCGCTGTCTGCCTGTGCCATTGTATGTATGGGATCTCTGCTGATAGCCAAAGATATATAATGTATGTAAATTTGACTGCCGGGAGCTGTCCACGCAGAGCGGGGTGCTGAACCACAGGGCGGCCGGGACAGACATGAGTCCGGGAGCAGGTCCTCGACCTCCCGCTTCAGCTTCACCCGCCTGGAACTAGGGTTTCACCTGGGGAATAAATATGGTCATTATAATAATAGAGAATAAGACAATCAGGAGGACATGAACTACATGCTACATTCAGCAGTGGTGGAAGAAGACTCAGTGTAGCCTATAGAATTAATCTGTAAGTAAAAGCTTGGCATCATATGTTATTTATATATTATACTCCCAGGGATTGTCCATCCATCCATCCATCTTCTCCCGCTTATCCGTGGTCGGGTCGCGGGGGTAGCAGTTCCAGCAGAGAGCCCCAAACTTTATTTTCCCTGGCGACATCAACCAGCTCTGACTGGGGGATCCCAAGGCGCTCCCAGGCCAGCGAAGAGATATAATCCCTCCACCTGGTCCTAGGTCTACCCCTTGGTCTCTTCCCAGCTGGACGTGCCTGGAACACCTCCCTAGGGAGGCGCCCAGGTGGCATCCTAACTAGGTGCCCGAACCACCTCAACTGGCTTCTTTCGACGCGAAGGAGGAGCGGCTCAACTCCGAGTCCCTCCCTGATGACCGAACTTCTCACCTTATCTCTAAGGGAGACACCAGCCACCCGGCGGAGGAAACCCATCTCGGCCGCTTGTATCCGCGATCTCGTTCTTTCGGTCATGACCCATCCTTCATGACCATAGGTGAGGGTAGGAACGAAAATGGCCCGGTAGACAGAGAGCTTTGCCTTCTGACTCAGCTCCCTTTTCGTCACAACGGTGCGGTAAAGCGACTGCAATACCGCTCCCGCTGCTCCGATTCTCCGGCCCATCTCACGCTCCATTGTTCCCTCACTCGAGAACAAGACCCCGAGATACTTGAACTCCTTCACTTGGGGTAAGGACTCATTCCCTACTTGGAGTGGACAGTCCATCGGTTTCCTGCTGAGAACCATGGCCTCAGATTTGGAGGTGCTGATCCTCATCCCAGCCGCTTCACACTCGGTTGCGAACCGATCCAGTGAGTGCTGAAGGTCGCAGACCGATGAAGCCATCAGAACCACATCATCTGCAAAAAGCAGTGGTGCAATCCTTACTCCACCGAACTGCAGACCCCCCCCCCCACGACTACGCCTCGAAATCCGATCCATGTATATTACAAACAGGATTGGTGACAAAGCGCAGCCCTGGCGGAGGCCAACCCTCACCGGAAATGGGTCCGACTTACTGCCGAGGACCCGGACACAGCTCTCGCTTTGGGAGTACAGAGATTGGATGGCCCTGAGTAGAGACCCCCTCACCCCATACTCCCGCAGCACCTCCCACAGTAACTCCCTGGGAACCCGGTCATACGCCTTCTCCAAGTCTACAAAACACATGTAGACCGGATAAGCGTACTCCCAGGCCCCCTCCAGGATCCTTGCGAGAGTAAAAAGCTGATCCGTCGTTCCACGACCAGGACGGAATCCGCATTGTTCCTCCTCAATCTGAGGTTCGACAATCGGCCTGACCCTCCTTTCGAGTACCTTGGAGTAAACTTTCCCGGGGAGGCTGAGTAGTGTGATGACTCTGTAATTGGCACACACCCTCTGATCCCCCTTTTTGAAAAGGGGGACCACCACCCCGGTCTGCCACTCCTTCGGCACTGTTTCCGACTTCCACGCAACGTTGATGAGACGTGTCAACCATGACAGTCCCTCAACACCCAGAGCCTTCAGCATTTCCGGGCGGATCTCATCCACCCCCGGGGCTTTGCCACTGTGGAGTTGTTTAACGACCTCAGTGACCTCCCACCGGGAGATTGGTGTTGATCCCCCGTCATACTCCAGCTCTGCCTCTAACATAGAGGGCGGAGTTGTCGGGTTCAGGAGTTCCTCAAAGTGTTCCTTCCAACGCCCCAACACTCCATCAGTTGAGGTCAACAACGTCCCATCCTTACTGTACACAGCTTGGATGGTTCCCTGCTTCCCCCTCCTGAGGTGTCGGACAGTTTTCCAGAACAACTTTGGTGCCGCCCGAAAGTCCTTCTCCATGTCTTCTCCGAACTTCTCCCACACCCGCTGCTTTGCCTCGGCCACGGATGAGGCTGCTGCCCTTCGGGCCTGTCGGTACCTTGCAACTGCCTCGGGAGTCCCCCGGGATAACAAATCCCTGAAGGCCTCCTTCTTCAGTCGGACGGCTTCCCTGACCACCGGTGTCCACCAGGAGGTTCGAGGGTTACCGCCCCTTGAGGCACCTAGGACCTTGAGACCACAGCTCCCCACCGCGGCTTCGGCAATAGAGGCTTTGAACACCGACCACTCTGGTTCAATGTCCCCAACCTCCACAGGAATGCCCGAAAAGCTCCGCCGGAGGTGTGAGTTGAAGGCCTCCTGAACTTGGGCCTCCTCCAGACGTTCCCAGTTCACCCGAACTACACGTTTGGGCTTACCAGGTCTATCCAGAGGCTTCCCCCGCCACTCGACCCAACTCACCACCAGATGGTGATCAGTTGACAACTCCGCCCCTCTCTTTACCCGAGTGTCCAAAACATACGGCCTCAGGTCCGATGATACGATAACGAAATCGATCATGGACCTTCTGCCTAGGGTGCTCTGGTACCACGTACACTTATGAGCATCCTTATGTTCGAACATGGTGTTTGTTATGGCCAATCCATGACTAGCACAGAAGTCCAGTAACAAACCACCACTCCGGTTCAGATCAGGGGGGCCGTTCCTCCCAATCACGCCCCTCCAAGTGTCTCCATCATTGCCCACATGTGCGTTGAAGTCTCCCAGCAAGACTAAGGAGTCCCCTTCAGGAGCCCCATACAGGACTCTTTCCAGGGTCTCCAAGAAGGCCGAATACTCTGAACTGCTGTTGGGTGCATAAGCACACACAACAGTCAGAGTTTTCCCCCCCATAACCCGCAGGCGTAGGGAGGCGACCCTCTCGTCCACTGGGGTAAACTCCAACAACGAAGCACCTAACCGGGGACTTGTGAGTATCCCCACACCCGCCCGGCGCCTCACACCTTGAGCAACTCCGGAGAAGAATAGAGTCCAACCCCTATCCAGAAGTAAGGTTCCAGAGCCGACGCTGTGCGTAGAGGTGAGCCCAACCAGATCCAACTGGTACCGCTCCACCTCCCGCACAAGCTCCGGCTCCTTCCCCCCCAGAGAGGTGACGTTCCACGTCCCCAAAGCCAGCTTCTGCCGCCCGGGTCTGGTCCGTCGAGACCCTCCACTTTCACTGCCACCCTTCTGGCAGCGCACCCGACCCCATCGATGTTTCCCGTAGGTGGTGGGCCCGCGGGACGGAGAAGCGGAGGTGTTGCCCACGTTGCCTTTTCGGGCTGGGCCCGGCCGGGCTCCGTGGCAAGCCCGGCCACCAGACGCTCGCCGACGAGTCCTCCTTCTGGGCCTGGCTCCAGAAGGGGACCCCGGGCTTCCTCCGGGCCGGGTATCCTCACTTCTTGTTGTTTCTTTCATGAGGTCTTTTGAACCAATCTTAGTCTGGCCCCTTGCCTGAGACCAATTTGCCATGGGAGACCCTACCAGGAACACAAGGTTCCAGACAACACAGCCCCCAGGTTCATCAGGGCACACAAACCTCTCTACCACGGTAAGGTGCTGGTTCTTCAGAGAGGCCCAGGGATTGTATCACATAATATTCATCATTCATTCATTTCAATACAAACGCAAAATACCTGCAAAGTAACTAATAACCAGTGTTGGGTACAAAGTAACGCGTTACTGTAACGCAACTACTTTTTGCGGTAACTAATAGCGTTACTAGTTACCTATTCCCATTAAGGAACGCCGTTATAGTTACTGTGATTGAAATGGGTGCGTTACCGCGTTCTGTGATGGAACTGAACCGAATCTCCCTGCGGATGTAACTTACAGGCGAACACAGCGATGTCCTCTCACAGCACCATGGACAAGTTCAAGTAACCAGAGAGGAGTGATGATTGGTTAACGCGCATTTCAGGGTAAGCCAATCAGAGACAGAGTTGGGCGGGTCTTGCCTTATACACACACACGAACACTTGCTAATGCTAACACACACACACACACACACACACACGGCAACGCTCACCACCAGCACACACACACACACACACACACACACACACACAATGGCAGATGCAAGTATCAGCGAGAGCAGCAGCGCATTTACAACTTGGAAATATAACCACTATTTTCAATTTGTGGGGATAAAGGACGCAACAAATATTACGGTCAAATACGATGTGTGCAGGACAGAAAGCATTGTCCTCATCGAATAACAGCAATGCCAATCTCTTTACAATAAAGATGCCT
This sequence comes from Pseudochaenichthys georgianus, assembly GCF_902827115.2. Taxonomy (NCBI): domain Eukaryota; kingdom Metazoa; phylum Chordata; class Actinopteri; order Perciformes; family Channichthyidae; genus Pseudochaenichthys; species Pseudochaenichthys georgianus. The sequence continues at coordinate 7,890,851 of NC_047517.1, read as the reverse complement.
GTCAAAATGTCTAAACATATCTTTTGTGTTGTATTGTTCCACTACATTTCATAATGATAATTGCTACAATGATGGGAGTTGTCTTTTCTCTTACTGTGCCACAGAACAACACAACAACTTGTATTTCTGTGTTATTATTTTTAAAGTAAAGTAACTTGTTACTAGTTACTTTTATAATTTAGTAACTAATAAAGTAACTAGTTACTTTTTTGAGAGCAGTAACTATAACTATTACTAGTTACTTTTTAAAAGTAACTAGCCCAACACTGCTAATAACTAATCTTGTTGAATAAATGTGATGAGCAAAAAGCATATTTTCTTCCAAATTGCAGTGGAGTAAAAGCACAAAGTATATATAGTAATATATATTACATTGAAAGACTCAAGTAAAGTACAGTAACTAAAAAGTAAAACATTTACTACAGTTGAGTATACTTAACAGTGGCGAGCCGTGACTTTTATACCTAGGCCCTCTGACCCCCCTTCCCTCGAAAAAAAAGAAGAGATATTACGTCTCAACGTCGACTTCAGCGGAATATCAAAACACCGGCCCGGGGTGCAAACCGCATCAATGACAGCGACCCTCTACCACACAAAACAACACCATTTATATAAACACCTATCATGACAGGGCTCAAAGCCAAGTAACAATTACAAATGAATTAAGTCGGCACGGCGGCCCGCATTGAAAATGACTTAGGCCTACCTTTGATGATAAATCACTGAAACACAAAGTCCTTCCTCCTGTCCTTTTGGATGAAGCACTTGCGGGTCATTCAGCTGATCCTTTGCCACTCCAGTTTATCATTGTAACTCAATCTTGAAAATGACTCCGTTAATAATTTCGCAACGATGTCATCACTATCACTGAAGTGAGCCATCATGAACGAATTTATGCTAATTATAAATCTATCGTTTAGATTTATGATTCGAAAATAATAAAAGTAGGGTAGACATGTGGATATTATCCGGCTGAACAAAACGTGCATTTATCTAACAGGTTCGTTTTCCACAGACCTTATTTCCAGCTATTTTCCAAAATCCTATGGAGAAATCCCATTGCTTTCTGTCGAGGGAATCCGAGCGCAGCTTACTTCCGGGTTTTAGGACGCGTCACTGCACCACTTGCATAGACCTCACAGCGGGCGGAACTTGTCATAAAGTCCGCGAAAATAAAGCCCGCCCATTTAGAGGGAAGATATGATTGGTCAATTGTACTGTCATTTGACATTACTCTCTCGTTGAGTTACTATAGCTGGCCCTCTGTGAATGTAGAGAGGGACCAAGCTCTCCCGTCTTCACATAACTCGCAGACGGCATTTAACCCTTCACATTCCAACAGAAACTGAACAGGCAGATTCGAAGGATTTATTTCTTTGGAAATATTATTTTAAATACAATTAAATCAAGGTATTTTGGTAAAACTAATGAAAAATGTAACAACAAAAAAATATTTTAATTTTTTTTTTTTTTTTTTTAATGTTTTCAAATATAATTTTTTAGAATATCTTAGGCCCTCACAGAGGGCCTAGAGGGCCCTGACGGCTCGCCACTGATACTTAATAACTTTCCACTTTATAAAAAATGTCCATTGTATTAACTTTACTTCACTGCTATAACATTTCAAAGAGAATTTATTTCATTGCATTATTTGATGTCTTATTATAGGTAATAAGTGAAAATTACAAGAGAAAGCTGCACAATAAAGTGATAAAGCTATTCATAATATTCAATACATGTGTATTATTCTGCAATGGGCTGTGTTTGTGCCAATACAATACATAGACAATATATGTAATGCAGGACATGTAATTGTTTTTGCCGTGTGTTATTTATACCAGAGTGACTGGTTATGATTGATTTACTTTTTCTGACAAAAACACATCAGGAGCCACAGATTGTACTTTGAAGTTCCTTCACATGGGACCACATCGTTTTGAGGGAACTGTTCGAATTGTTCGGCGAAGACCCCCCCAGCGTCAACCCACCTGAGTTTCGGGGATGTGCTGCCTGACCCCCCTCCTCTGCATAGACCCCAGGCCCCTGTCCCTGCTGATCTGCCCGCAGCTGAACTTGGTCCTCGCCTCCGCTGCTCCGCAGCTGCCGGGCGGCTTCCCCCTCGCTGTCATCCGAAGTGCATCCGCAACTGTCAGCTGTAGGAAGGACAGGGAGCTTCAATAACTCAGCCGAAGTCAACCGAAACACAAAGACATGTCGGTGCACAGTCAATCAGCGTCTCTCGGGAGAAGTCGGGGAATACTGCTTCTTCGTAAATTGCACAATTTCGCTATGGACTTTTGAATGGAGCGCCGCATCCTCATACTAACCTTTGGAGAGCCATTGCACAGAGAAGTTGTCCATGTTGTGGTCTCACGGTGTGCTTGTGTTGATGCCTCTTGTGTCACTCACTTAAAGAAGGGGCACACGTATTATTTGCATCTGCAAAGGCCTCTCAGCGGAACGATAGGAACTTGATGGTGGGTGTAATTGGGGTTAATGGAGGCCGGGCTGTGGGAGTTCGCACCTCCCTGGCTGGCTCCGGCGCCACTGAGTCTGAGTATCAGTTACCTGACAGAAATGATCTCTGCATGAAGTAAGGCCGGGTGATATCCGCTATGAATACAGGGCTGTTAACTAAAATACCAGATTGTAGCCCGAGTTAAGACCTCTTTCATGTGGGCTTTCAGTCCTGCTGTGCCATTGGCCAACCACACTGAGACTTTCAAATATTCCCTGTTGCATAACATGTCTTATCAGCCGTAGTGACCAAGACATGACATATAGACAGAGCCTTATCCGTCGCTGCCCCCCCCCCCCCCCCCTTACTACTACTTCATTATTGCCATTCACTGTTTGCAAGGATCATAGTGTATTATAGTTCCCATAGTTTTAATATATAATAATAATGTAATGATTACATTACAATAATGAAGATACCTCCACCAAGTGGCTTTACAGTGAACTGCATGTGTTATGTTATGTGTTATTGATTTTGTGTGACTTCATGATAATTGTATCATGAAGTCACACACAATCAATAAAGTATTATGAGTCTTGAACTCATGAATCCTTTTTAAATGTCTTATGATAATAAAAATCATTAGTAATATTTACTAATGCCTATAATCTAGATCAGGGGTGCCCACACTTTTTTGGCTGGTGAGCTACTTTTGAAATGACCAGCTCACCGAGGTCTACCAAACAAAAATAAAATCCCAAATTGCAAGGGTTGCTGAATAACACGTTTTATTTATACATGGGATAACTACAATAGGGCTGCAACAAACGACTCATTTGATAATCGATTAATCTATCGATTAATGAAACGACTAATCGACTATTCGGACTATTACTGTACGCCTTGCACAATTTCTCAAACGCTCTTATTTAGCCATCAACTTTTAGATTTAGCTTGAGGTTGTTTTAGGCATGTGGAAACTAACAATGAAGACAATAAAGATTAATACTTGATTCAAAAATACATATATTATTAAATTAACTTAACAAATTGTGAACAAAATTAACATTGTTTTTTATTTAAATTAAATAAATAATATTTCACATCAAAAGAAACAACAATGTTTTAACAAATCGTATTAAATAATCTGATGACAGAACTGTAAACAGAATAGCTGAAACTTTAACAAAATAAAGAGTAACTCAGTTACCTCTAATCATTAACCCATGTTTGTATAATTGAGTTAACTCCGTGTGTTGCTGCTAGCATACACAACACCTGACGTGGAAACGTTACTCGTGGACGGGGCTACAGAGCTACTAGAAAGACAGTCCAACCCGGTGCATTCCTCCGTCTGGATGTGGAGCACTTTTGCTGAATGTTTAGACAAATTGCTCGTGTTACCGCCCTCACATGTTAAACTCTCTTAGCAAAGAGCATTGTCCACCTCAAGACGGGTAACATTTAACCACACCGTGGAGCGCTTCTCTCCGCCATCCCCGCCGTGTGTTGCTGCATGTAGCAGAGCGCGTGTGTAAACTGCCCCGCCCCCTCGCACACAGACGGGGAGACAGAGATACAGGTCGAAAATACACCGACCATAGACGCATTTGCATGTTAGAAACGAGTTGGCGACACTAAGACTGCGAGGTAATGTTTCTGTAGCAATAATACATGACCTTTCTCAACTCGCCACTCGGAGGGAAGTCGCTGTCAGCCTTGTGAACACTCCGATAATGCCTCTCCACGTTACCTTTCTTTGGCAGAGCGACGCTTGCTTTACAAATAAGGCAAATAACCTTTGAATGTGAATGTTTTCCCGGCACTTGACTGATTTTGTATCGCTTTGCATTCTGGGTTAACAGACTCGAAAGCGATAGGTCGCTTTTTCTGTCAATCAAGTAAAGTCCTGAATTAAGTGGCAGGGAGGCCAAGGGAGGAGGGATCCAAACCTGTTTTGTCTATTTTAACGGAGCTGGATTTTTTTTTTTATGAATGACTCGCGATCTACCAGCATTGCCGTACTGGGCACCTCTGCTCTAGATGCATCAGGTACCTCTATATTGCTGTCCACATCTGTGTGTGTGATTGACATGCTGGCTGTCCAATCAGTGATGAGTCTCCCAGCCGCAGACAGCTGTCTGTCTGAGGAGAGGCAGGATGGTGATGAAGCTTTTGTTATGTGTGACTGCATCAGAAAGTGAGAAGGTTCCGTTTGATCTGTGTTGACCTGTTGACAATGACACATTTGCTGAAAGGCCCCGGGGCCCCCTCAGCCCCCACACAACAGGCAACCTGTGAGAACAATGAGGATTGTATTGTTATCAAATCAATCATTTACAGCAAAACTGCATCAATGCAATATGTCAGACGATGACCCTCATCCCAAAAACACTATAAAACCCTCCTCATATTCCAGACGGTGAAGCATGCACACTCCTCAGCTTGTTCTGGGATTTGGGGGAATGTTTGTGTTACAGTAGCATGTAATGCATTGCACATGGTTTCAAATTAAACCTTTCAAATAAAATAGAAAAAACAATTGCTCCTGAGACCCCGAAAGAAACAGGTTTCAAATATCCTTCTTTTTTTAGATCACACTAGTCTTTAGGGTGTTATTAACATAATGACTAACAAACATAAAAATATATATTTTTATTGTATAAAAATAAAAATATATATTTTTATTTTTGTTTTATTGTGTGTCTTCTGTAGAGTACATCGGGTGTTAGTTATGTGAAGCATAGTATACAAACAACATTAACATACAAGTACATTTAGACAACATTAGAGCACAACAACTCAATGCAACACATACTGAGCCCTCATTTGTAGTACTCCAGAGATACATCTGACACTTGAGGCACTTGATGTATGTTTTCCCCGTAGTGCATCCGTCTGCCATGACCCCTACAGAAACCTACGTGTTAGTTTAAAGGCCCAAAGTGGACTCCATTTGTGTCGTGTAAAATTGGGGGAAATAAAAAATAAGCAAATCCCCATGTCCTCCTCAGAGGACATTCATAAAAACATTTAGTTTTAGGTCAAATAATTATTACACTGCTCTGAAACTCACTACACTAACTCCTAAGATGTTCCCTTCTATATTAATAAACATATTGAACTCACAACACTGGTAATTACAACATTACAAACTTACCATTTATCTTTCTATAAATAGTGCTTGTGTTGATGGACGCCATTTTGAAATACAATGATATTATCTTTTTCAAAGCCACACCCCCACATATGTCACATGTCTGAAAAGCCCAGGATGTCCTCTGTGGAGTGCAGTTGGACTTAATGCTGTGGCATGTATAACCTCAAAGTAATGGACCAAAACCTAATGTCCTCCACAGAGGACCAAAATGAATGGGTGGGTCTCTGGAGGATAAATACATATCAACAGCAGAAACATTACCTGTAATTAATAGGAAATGAGTGAATATGCACTATATTAGACCAACATGGTGCACTTGTCTGCAGAATTAAACTTCCCCTTTTAAACACATTTTGTTTTTCAGAGACATTTTTTTAAAATTTTAGTATTTGCTGTTATACTCTTGCCCGTTTAAAATCTGATGTACTCCACATATTTTATTTCTTTTTTGGTGTATTGCTTATCATTTATTCTTTAACATATTTATATGTTCTCACTTTTTACAATTTCATTCTTTTTACTATGTTAATGCACCAGTATGCAGTTAAGCAAATTAAAAGAGAAGTTATACTTTACTGATCCCAAATTGGGAAATTGTTCGTAGCTTTGCTCATGAATTGAAAATAAGAATAAACGAACAGTAAATGCATTATTAACAATAGAAGGATAGCTTTACAGAACTTTAATGAACTTACCTGCTATTAAAGAAACATGATATATATGCAGTATAAAGTGTGAGGTATGGGTAAAGTAGACATACACATTTAAATTAACTTCAAACTTCTTAAATATTTGTATACAACTTAGTTCCTTTTGTTGTCGCAGTATTATCCACCAAAGCAAATTCCTTGGCAGTAAATGGGTCACCCAGGATGTGATTGGACTGTAGAAAGGGGACAATGCCCCTTCAGCCACTGAGTGTAAATACATGAATATTGCCTTTATTATCTCTAGTGTCTCCAAACCTCATCACACAATCAAGTTCTAACCCCAGGCTTCAGACTTCAAACCACACAAAGACCCAGACTCAGTGGAGCCAGGCCGAAGGGTGGGTGGGGGTCCCTGCTGTAAGTGTAAACTCACCAATGAACAGCTTCACTGGGACTAATTGTTGACCATGATCTCCCGTTAGCTGGCGTTTGAAGTGCAGATATTGGGACAAACAAGGCGCATTGAGGAGAGCATTTGGTCAGCCTTTGTTGACAGGTAAGGGGGGGGGGGGGGGGGGGGGGGATACCGCAATGTCTGTATGAGACGCGCAAGGACAATTTAATGTGGTGATTTCATTGATAATGATTTGTTTGACTGGGCTTTGATATACTGAGAGATCCTTACAATGAGCTGTGATAGCTTTAATGGACACCTCCCATTTTTTATCAGATCACTTTCTTCCAACCTCCTCCTACTTTAAGATGAAATGCAGGATGATCTATTCATGGAGAACTAATCCTGCAATAAAGATAATATCATCAGCTTTATCTCCACATGTGTTCTTGTTATGTATGCAAAGCACAGAAAGTCAGAGCCAGGGATTAGAAGATACACTTTTTTTTAATTCAATGATAAATATACTTTTTATGTAAATTATATACAACTTTGATATAACGTAATAATAATAAAAATCACACATCAAATACTCTGGATTGCACGGGATTGTAAGTGTTTCGATTGGAAAAGTCTCCGGTTGTAAATTGTTCAGTAGTAATGAGGGTTGTGGATCATGACGTGAGGAGGGCGCATCTGCTGCTGGAGGACCAGCTGCGGGACCGTGAGCGGGTAGAAGGCCGGGCCGGTGGCCGGGAAGTGGGGTCGCTGTCCGGCCATGCTGTGGTACTGAACCGGGGGCAGACGCTGGAACATCACCGGGGAGATTTGGGGAGCCAGGTAGTCCTGCACCTCCCGCTTGAGCTTCATTCTCCTGTTCTGAAACCAGGTTCGTACCTAAGAGAAGGCAAGGACAAAGTTAGTCTCTAAACAAAAAATAATAAAGGAAACAAGTAAGGAACATGGCATTCTTTTGGTGTTATTGTTGGTTTCTCTTTTTACCTGAGTTTCTGTGAGGTTGAGCTTCTGTGCTGTTTTCACCCTCTCTCCAGCATCAAGGTACTTGTGCTGGTTGAAGATTTTCTCCAGTTTGTTGATCTGCTCGGGGGTGAATTTGGTGCGCACTCGGCGCTGCGCTGCGTCTTTCTCCGCATCGCTGCCATCATCCACAGAGAGACACTCAGAGGAAGCCGCCTCGCTCTCATACCCGGAGGAATACCCGCTGGTTTCTGAAACTGAAGGAAGGAACAGCCGGTTATACACCATTCTAGTGCGCAAAGCTTGACATAGACCTATTTGTATTTTAAATCAAATACATGCAGGCTGCCATGAGTAGTGAACTTACTTGGTGAGGTGCAACTTGTTGTATGGAAAGGTGAGCACAGGCTGGCGTCCTGCCCGCTGCTCTCTACTGATTCAACGGGCTTGGTGGCCCTGGGTTTTGGCTGCAGGTAACTCTTGCCAAAAGTCGGCGGACAGGGCTGTACCATGCAGGGGATGTGAGGTCTGCAGGCCGGGGCAGCATCCTCCGTCACCGCGGTGTGTTCGTGGCTCTGGGCCAGCCAGTCCACTGAAAAGTATTTCACCATGCTGCTGCTCAGTGACCTGTTAATCCACCGAATGTCAAAGGGAGAGTGTGATGCCAGCTCCTGGCCAGAGGCAGTTTTTATAGGGCCCCGGCCCTCGCCACCATTTGCATATGTAGAGGCCCTTGTTAACGCCTGATCGATCCCGATGATTAGGACTTAATGGCTCGTTATTGAAGTCTTTACATATCCTGTGAGTGTGAAGACCTGGCGCCGCCGAGTCTGTGAGAACCCTCCTGAGCTCATACATTTGTCAGCCGCGACTGAAACCAGCGGCGGGAGGAACAGCTGGCTCCTGCAGAGGTGGAGACGCGCTTTCATGTTTCTGCTGCTGCATAGCCGGGGAGAGGTGTCAAAGCCATAGGCCTGGCTCAGTTACTGCTAACATTTGAAACACTACAACTGCATTTCTTCCTCACTGATCTAGTGTCCCTATGCGCAACATTTGAGAAAGAAATGCATCTTAGAAATATTAGATGGAAAGTGTATACATCTAATGGGAACAATCCCTTATGTTATCTGAGACCAAGAAGAGTTCAGTCAATAGTTTTGAACATCTCTTTTAAAGCCAATATCTGAGCCGTAAATCTCCAAATAGTGTCTATAGTTGTAAAACATAACAATCATTGTAATGACATTAAAGGTCCCATGGCCATTTCTACTGATCATAATTCCATTGTTGAGGTCTACTAGAATAGATTTAAATTGTGCAATTGTCCAAACTCACATTGGTTTCTCATACAGCATCTCTGTAAAGTATTCTATGTGTATTCACTCTGTCCTAAACGGCTTGTTGGAGCTCCTGCCCCCCCTGCCTGTGCTCTGATTGGTCAGCTCACCCACTCAGCGGAACATCAGTGATTATGTGTTACAATAGCAGTACTTTTCCCAGTATAGTTCCGATATAGTTCTGAAAATGTGGGGAGTGGCTATATACAGGACGGTCCTGTATATAAGGTCTCTGAAATGGCTATATACAGGACGGTCCTGTACACAACGCCAAATGGCTATATACAGGACGGTCTTTATCGGCAGAAAAATCGAGTCGCTTTTTATGTAGTCTACAGAAATATGGATATAATTGGTGTACAATTAACGTTTACAGCAGGATAAATTACAAAAATGTACAGCATACTACATACAATTCAAAAGACGGTTTCTCCGATTTCTAAAATAAAAATGCCGGCGTAGCCGATAAATGATTTGTGTTGCTTTCAATGCAAAATCACCACGTCAACGAAATGTCGGCGTATTCTTTAAAAAAAAAACTTCAGTTTTAATAAAACCGAGTAGTCTTTAAAGTATGCAGTGATATCCTTTACAAGTAAAACATTGTGCATTGGAAAATATAAAGTAGAAAATGATTGAAACAACATAAAAAGATAAGCCAAAAAAAAGACTGAAATCAGCATAAAAAGCTAAGCAATTGGCATGGAGAGAGATTTAATTGCCACAATTTTATATTGAGGGGAAACTCATTGAAAATAATGTTGTCGTGAGAATATTTATCTGTGAATCCTATCCCTGACATTACCACCCGCGAAACTTGCTTAAGCATGCTATAATAGCCCGGTCTGTATATATTCATTTGACGTTAGCTGCAGGACGGTCCTGTATATAGCCATTTCAGAGACCTTATACACAGGACCGTCCTGTATATAGCCATTTCAGATATCTTATCCACAGGACCGTCCTGTATATAGCCATTTCAGAGACCTTATATACAGGACCGTCCTGTATATAGCCATTTCAGAGACCTTATATACAGGACCGTCCTGTATATAGCCATTTCAGAGACCTTATATACAGGACCGTCCTGTATAGCCATTTCAGAGAGCTGTGTACAGGACGGTCCTGTATATAGCCATTTGGCGTTGTGTACAGGACCGTCCTGTATATAGCCTCGGCCGAAAATGTGCGTTCACACCAGTGTTAATTTCGTCAACGAAAACTATGACGAAAAATGTTCGTCAACAACCTTTTTTACATGACTAAGACGTGACGATGACGAGCTAAAACTAGATTATTGATAACGAAAACTATGGCGAAATGTATTTAGTTTTCGTTGACGAGACTAGACGGGACTGAGGTGTTAATTGGTGGACTATCAGACATTCAAAATACAGCATATGTTCCCCCAAGTGTCCGTCTTGTCTGTCAAAATCCATCTTACGTTTCTAACTTGCAATATCATTATTTCCGCTCTCTTCACTCCAGAAGAGCGCTCTCCCTGTGTCTCTGTCTCTCCCTGTGTGTGTGTGTGTGTGTGTGTGTGTGTGTGTGTGTGTGTGTGTGTGTGTGTGTGTGTGTGTGTGTGTGTGTGTGTGTGTGTGTGTGTGTGTGTGTGTGTGTGTGTGTGTGTGTGTGTGTGTGTGTGTGTGTGTGTGTGTGTGTGTGTGTGTGTGTGTGTGTGGGGGGGGCTAACAGACACGCTGCAGCGGCACACAGAGATATGCCAGGACGGAGCGTTCAGAGGCTCGATGTGGAACAAGCTCATTTGCCATTAGTGTTTAGGCGTAAGCGCGTTGACACGAGTAGAGTAGTCTGTCCAAACAGCCAGACAAAAGGCGTCATATTCAATCGGAGAAATACACAATTCGATTCCTTAACTCGTAGCTCTGTTGCGCCAATTTTGAAGTCCTGCATTCAAAATGTTCCTCAAGTAAAAGTATAAAAGTAGCGACAGTAAAATAGTCATTGTGCAGATTGGTCCATTTCAGAATAATATATGATATTGTAGCGACCCTGTATAGGATGCTGAGGGTGTCACTCAGACATCCCCCCCGCTGGTTGAGGTGCGGGCCTGTGGTTGGGGGAGCAGACGGGGGAGGGCGGGAAGTTGTGACATTGACAGTGATATATATATGGGTATGTGTGGGAGTTAGTGTTAGTGTGAGGTTGAACCCACACGCTGTACATGAACCTGTGATCATCTGTGAATATGAAGAAGTTATTAAAGCCTAATAACTGGAAGCCTGTTTCCGACTCCCTTTGTGATCGTTACAATATATTTTATAATGATTGATCATTAAAGTGTTCTCAAAGCTGGTGAAGGAGCAGCTAGTTTGAATTACTTTGTAGACTGCAGGGTAGCTTGTGGATTTACTCCAGGTGGAACTAAAGTCTGATTTAACACTTGATTAGATTTCACATCATCATCCGGATCTGAAAAGTAACTAAAGGTATTAAATACATGCAGTGGAGTAAAAGTACATAATTTACCTCTGAACTGTAGTGGAGTAGAAGTAGGCCTACTAAGTAGCAAAACATTTAAATGTAAAGTACAAGTATCTCAACATTTTACTCAAGTACAGTACAATATAATAACATAATAACATGATTATACAAATTGTATTTATTTATTTCACATGTAAATAAAACAATGTTAATTCGGTTAACAATTAGTTTTTCCCTTTAAAAAAGAACAAAAAGTACATACAAGAATACTGTTAAAGCACCGGATCGATAAGCAGTTTCGATAAGAGTAGTAGTACCGTTAAAAACCTTAGCGTTATACCCATCCCTATTGCACAAGTAAAGTGTTAAGAGAATGAAGTGTTGCTTTACGAATTTCAACACGTGATGCTGTCACATTGATTCCAATTTCAGATACCTGTATTTTCCTAACTGAATTCGTTTTTAAAGAGAGAAAACATTTTGACTAAAAGTTGACTAAAATGTAATTTTTCATCGACTAAAAGTTGACTAAAACATTTTGAGTTTTCGTCGACTAAAACTAGACTAAAACTACGAAGGATAGGAATGACTAAAATGTGACTAAAACTAATAACCATTTTCGTCTAAAGACTAAGACTAAGACTAAATCAAAAACAGCTGCCAAAATTAACACTGGTTACACACCAAAAAAATCCGGAACTAGAACTTAGTTCATGAGAACCTTTTCACCCCCTTCTCCAATAGAGAGGCGAAGTCACGCCCATCTACTTCCGGTCCATGGGACCCCGGAAGCGGAAAATTATACATTGAAGTCAATGGAGAGAGAAAAGTTATCTTTTGATCCCGTTTGAATTGTGCCACGAACTACACATATGATGTTTGTCAATCTTAAACAATCATTTCCATGTAAAAAAAGTCACAGTTTGTCGTAAAACTGTTGAAATATAAGACTATGAAAAATATGCAACTAGAAAGACTACAAATCCCAAATCCCATATTTTGGGTCGCGTAAGTGAAGTCATAGGCAATTGGTTGCGACTTGCAATTAAAGCAAAGAAGAAGAAGAAGATCTCATAACTGATTTATTCCCTCCAGAGATTGCTCCAATAAATTCACTTTTATAAGATACCTGTGTGCTTTGTACCAGGTTGGAATCACAAAAGTGATCATACCACTTGCTCGTTCTATCGATTCCCGTCTGATGAAAGGACCAGGAGTCGTTGGATCAGACATATCAGGTAATATAGATGTTTTGCATGGAACATAGTCAAGTTAGCTACCTAGCTAGTAGCGAGCACGTTAGTTAGCATTACATTACTTAGCCTTGTCATTTGTATTAGCCTTAACATGAAGTAAACCAACATGTTAAACAGTAAGAGTAGTCATGATGGTAAGTATTTTGTGAAACATTTGAAGAGTAGCCTATCGCCCCCTCCACCAGGTGCTAAGGGGGCGGGAGGTAGGCTAACGCCACATTAGCATCGGCGATCTTTTCTACTTAATGCTATCTGCACAAATGGTTAACATTGAACATTAAAAGATCAGGCAGTTCAGGGAGAGTCGAAGGAAGGCAGGCAGGCAGGCAGCTTTGCATGACATTCTTCTGGACGTGTTTCATTGTGATGACAGTGAGGGTAAGTCAATCTGTTTGTTGGAAAGACAGTAGTTGAGTGATTACTGAGAGAAAATTATTAAAAGAGATAATTATTCAAAGTGTTACTGTTGTGTTACTTTAAAGTGTTGTTACTGACCTTTTTCTCTTTTATTTCCTTTCCCTCACCTGTAACTGCTGAAACCCTGAGGAACATGCACACTGACCTGCTCTGGCAACCTGATTTCCACTGTACGTAATAGTATTTGGTTATGGTATATTATTTATATACATCAAAGGCACAATGCACCCCCCAGAGACACACATGTATTGAGTGTGATATTGTGCATAGGTCAAGTGAAATCATCTTTACATACTAGAAAACTGTAGGAGCGGCAACTTGTTTTGAAATTGAATTTTTAATATCCGATAATAAAGTTGATCTGTTTCCTTTATTCTTCTCTCTTCCCAGCTCCATCCATCACCGTGCTCTGTTCCTGCAGGTCCTGCTTGCTAATCAATGCTCATATTTTATGACATGAAGTTGTGCTTCATTCTGAGTCAATAATAAATTCATTCTGCCTTCATTCATTCTGCCTTCAACTGCATAGCTGCCCCCCAGTAAGTTGAACCAAGCAAAGTTGACATACTCAACATACAGCTGTGCTCTTAAGTTTACATGAAGAATTTGTGAAATATTGGTAATAACAGGTTTAAATGATTATTAGTAATTAATCATATAATTTTCTCATTGTAGACGAGCAGACAGGGAGCCAGATGAGAAAAGCAAAATATGCAGCTGCCATTTTCCACATGGAAAAGAGAAAGGGCCAAGTGTATGGACAAAAGAGAAAGGGAGCTTAGCTGTTTTCAAACTGGTTCATGTATCACTTAGTTTACTGAACCGTGATGAATGAAAGAAATTAGTGAGGTAGTGGTTTACTGAAGTTACAAAGACATTAGTATATGAGTAACAGGTCAGTGTAAACACAAGCTTCTGTGAATTATGGATCATTCAAACTATATAAAAATATGTAATAAAGTTCTAAAACAAGTATTCGGTATATTCCTTGATAGCTTTTGGAGAATGTTGTTTTTAAGTTTACTAAAATTGTCACGGTCGAGTGAAGGAAGCAGGACCCAAATGCAGATAACTTTTGAGAAACCCTTTATTTCAAGGATAATGCCAAAACACGGAACAAACAACGACCCAACACTGAACACAGACAGAGACAAGACTAAATACAGGGAGGGGTAATCATGACAACGAGAAACAGCCGGGCAGGGGAGGAGAAACACAAGGACTACAGGTGAACACAATCGGGTAATCAGGGAGGGAAACAGACAGAAAGCAGACAGGCAGGAAACGGGGGTGAACACTTTACACAATAAGACAGGAAACCCAAAGACAAGAAAAACACCAACACAGACAAAACTACAAACGTGACATAACATGAGAATCGTGACAAAAATATATCGTTTCAACTGTTTCACTTTATAAAAAAGGAACAGGTGAGTTTCTTATTCTGTCAGTAAATTATCCAAATGAAATGTTTTTCATTATTTTAGTCAACCCTAAACAAATTGATTGTACCTTTTAATAATGACCTTACATGGTCGCCAAAGTTAAATTAACTTCAGAAAATCAAATCTGTTCTGAGAAAAAACTAATAAATGTTTAAAGATAGGAACTTGCCATCCCACTGAAAATCAGTCCGTAGAGATTTAAAGGCGTAGTTGTAGTTCAGTCCAACGTTTCATTTGGATTCATTTCGCCAACAGGCAACTATTTTCATAAAGAATATATATATTTTTCAAAGTCAACTTTATTGTCAATCTTACTCAGTTTGTGTTTATAGACAGAGAGATCAAAAAGACGTTTCCAACAATCCCAAATACGAAAAATTAAATTATACAATTTACAGATATGTATACAAATATATATATATCCTATATACACCATCATGTATAATGATGGTGTATGATGTAGAAGGAAGTGTGGTAGATAACAAGTAAATATAGAGTTACATACAGATCCATGTTACAGCAAAAGATGGAATAACTAAGAAGCACGCAGTATAATAATAATTACATGCAACAATTAAATAACTGCTCAGCGTCTCCACCACAATCCCAATCTGCTGTGTCCTGTTTTCCTCCCCTCTGCATAACACCCCATCACACATACGAAACACAACGCAGAGTCCCAGGGTGTTAAGAGTATGTTTATTTAAAGGTCCTCCTCTACTGGCCAACACAGGGAGCATATGCTGGGTGAAGAAGTTCTCCAGGAGGAGGAGATTTCCATGCCATGCAGGGTCTTTGGGGATGAGGATAATGATCGCCTCCTTCATGGTCCACACAACAAAGTAGCAGAGACTCCGGTCTGTGATGTGCAGCTGCCCTTGGACCTGGTGCCAGTATGGGTGATTCTCCTTGAGAATATATGACCCACCCGCCTCACAGAGACAGAAGGATGGTAACTGGACTGCCTCCGCGATGGTCATGTTCCTCTGGCTGTGTGGACACTTCACCTCCAGCAGGGCAGATGGCTGCACAAGTCCATCGGGTGATGCTCCCAAAACACCCGACTCACTCACAAAGAGACCAGACTCGAACACTGTCACCCGATAGGCCTGCACAAAAGCCTTCACCCCTTCGGCCTCGTTTACAACCCCCCAGTTGACAGCCATGACTCTGTCCAAGTTGTACCCCCCAAGCACCCTCTTCATGAGGGACGCGCATGGAGTGGATGAAAGTCCCGACCGCAGCACAGCACCAAAATTGCTGGCTGTCAACCTGCTCTGCCTGTGTAACTGCCACTGAGGATTTGTCCGCTGTCCTACGGTGGCTGTCTGGATGGCAGCTTGCTGGTCTCTGCTCAGTCGCATTGAGGCAAGAATTGCCTCAAGCCCCCGACCGCCATGCCCCTTCACCAGCTCCGGCACGGTGACAATGGCCTGATGTTGAGGCCGCGGCTCTGGCTCAGGTGAAGCCATGCCATGCCACACTGTGCGCCCCTCAGTGCAGACCTGAATCAGTCTACATCCTCAGTGGCGATGTCTCTGGCCAGTGGGTTGTATGTCTCCTCTCACTGTTGGTAAAGTTGAGACACCGGCTGGACTACTTTTGAAGTGCCAGGCTTCCTCCACTGGCACTCAACATCTGTGGAACTGATCTGCCACATGGCACATATTGCCAATGCTGCAGCGTGGCTGCATTTGTACATCCCCCGTGCACAATCACAGACAGCGCTCTGCATCGCGCCATCGTCTCCCATGCAGATCTGTAAAAATAAAGTAAGTACCATTTGTTAGCATGCTATAATAGATTGAATGAGCAATAATACAAGGATGGTCCGGATCTGGGGGTGGGAGGGGTTATTTTTCCATAGTTTTGTCCTCTTGTCTGATTGTTGTTATTGTTTGTTTTTTCTGTATTTTTTGTAATTTGTGTTGTATTGGTTGTGATTGTACATTGTATTTTTCTAAATGTGTATGAATACATTTTTTAAAAACATTTGATCAACAAAAAAAAAGGATTTGGTCAGGTGACATTTGCTAACGTGACGGCCATCTTTGTGATGGTGACGCGTATTGTGCGAGACCAGAGACCTGTAGTTCACTGAGCGGTTTCACACACAAAAATGTGTAACTTCACAGTTTTACGACACATTTTTATTTTTTTGACTTGCAAAATGTTCTTTTAAATTGACAAACATCATATGTGTCATTCGTGGCACAATTCAAACGGGATCAAAAGATAACTTTTCTCTCTCCATTGACTTCAATGTATAATTGTTCACTTCCGGGGTCCCATGGAGGCTCCCGGAAGGGGAGGGACTTCACCTCTCTATAGAGTCTGTATGCAGACCACAGCAAGGGGGCGGATCCTAAAGGGGGTGGATCCTATAGGTGGGGGGGGGGGGGGGGCGTTTCCTAAAGGGTTATGAGCCCCGCCCCCCACGTATTTCTTAAAGGTATATGACGCTCATATCATAGGATACATTAAACTCATAAATTGTAGGCATATCATTTTTAAACTCATAAATTGTAGGCATATCATTTTTTACTGTTTGTGCAGTGGTAGTAATTATTATTCAAATCAATCAACTACGTTTTATGGAAGATATTGCTGTATATCATTTAACAACATGAGTAGAAGTTTCTGTACACCTAAAATACTGAAGTTGAAGTTACTATCCTGATGTGTATCATTCATTTATTCATGTTGTGTCTGGTGGTAAGATTAATTAATTAATTAACGTATTTATTATTTTTGAAACATTACAATACACATCAAATACTAAACATGAAATGTATAGTACATACCAATACATTGTACAAAGGAAAATATATACATACATACAAAGAGGAAAGTCTTCATTAAACATAAACATTTTATTGGGTGTTCTAATTCAGAAACCACAACATAGTGCCCAGATTTAATTATCTCTGACTTCATCAACCAAAAGATCAATTTTGATATTTAACATGAACTCAGAAAGAAAAACACACTGTCTGCCTTATACAACTTTTGTTGGTCATCTTTGAATATCATCCAAGTTTTGTAGATGGACAATTGTGCTATTATTAGTATAAGGTTTACACTAGGCTATATATTTCACTATGGGGTGTGTTAAGACCCAGAATGATATTTGCATATTTGCGTGTAAATTCCACTTTGAACAGAGACAAGATAAGGGCAGCAACTTGAGTTGCCCAAGCATTGACATGAAACAAACATAATGGTATGTCTCCTCTGTGACCAAACAAACAGCACATAGAGGAGTAGGGACAAGCTTCCATTTGTACAGGTTTTACATATTTATTATACTATATTTTATTTGGATTTTATTATCACTATATCTATGCCGGGATCAGGAGTCGAGGCTGATCCTCTTGCTGTAGTCCTGTGTCTTGGATCCTCTATCCTGAGTTCTGGATTAAGTCGTGGACTTGGGGTCGTGGCTGAACCTGTCTCTGCGGTCCTGCCTTGGGTCTCGTCATGCTGCTTCCCTGATGGCTTCCACAGGATTGTAGCTGACATCCTCGTGGATTCATCTTCTTATTACAGACACATGCATTTCCTAACATTCGGTCTATATGCTGTAAAATGTATTATCTCTTCGATTTACACACGGCATCTATTGCACGTCTGTCCGTCCTGGGAGAGGGATCCCTCCTCTGTTGCTCTCCCTGAGGTTTCTCCCATTTTTTCCCCTTAAACTGTGGGTTTTCTCTGGAAGTTTTTCCTTGTACGATGTGTCTAAGGATAGAGGGTGTCGTTTTTCTCATACTGATATTCTGAACAATCTGTGCTGTTGTATTTGCTGTAAAGTGTCTCTACTGTAGGCTATTTTTATTTTATGTACAGCACTTTGGCTCGACCAAAAAATCGTTTATAAATGTGCTATATAAATAAAATTTGATTTGATTTGATTTGATTTGGAAGAATGTCATGTAATATTTGAAAATTGAATTCTGGCAATTGACCCTCTGGAGAAATTGTCTGTAGCTGCCTGCCATACATTATTTGACTTGCTGTTTGTCAACGACAGCTTCCCAGTACGTCTGTATGTATGATGCAACCCGGTATCACGCCGAGACGTGAACATGTGACGCTTTACCATTGCTGGGAGACGTGAAGATGTCACGGTTGGTTTCGTCTTTTCAAAGCGTGACAGATACACGGTATTGTTAACAGTGGAGAAATAACCGCAAACCCCGACCTAATGATTTATTTTGTAATAGCCACACTCGATTACGCCGATTGTCTTGTTGCCCCAGCTGGTCGACACCTCTTTTAGCAGAAACAAAGGCTACATTAATGTATTAAATCGATGTTAATCCATGCGTGGAGATGTAGAACAAACGGACGTGACGTTGTGAATAGACGTCGATGATTGGATGGTTATCCGCAATGCATGCTGGGATTTGGTGTTTATGTGATGTGAAATCTGAACACGTTTTTTAAAAATACAATAATACTTTATTCCGAGTGTACTTGCTTTTCTCTTTGAAATTCATCATATAACGGCATTGTAATACACGGTTCGGCTGCATTCAATATTACATATCTGCCGTAATTCTCTATTTATAGAGCCCTGTGTGTTACGTGCTCCTGTTTGTCTCTTGACAAACAGGAGAACTGCCGCCAGAGCTGAATATGTGACGTGGATCATAAATATATAAGCAATTAAACATTATCTTACATTTCTTTTCACACAATACGTCTCCTTGCAGTATCAACACTAATTCGGCTAATTTTGATATTTGATCCAATTGGTAGATAGGCTGTATTTACACAGCTCTGATATAAAGGGACACCCAGTGGTTAAAGCATGTTATTGAATTTCATTATTTTTATTATTAGATATATATATATGATATATAATATATATAATGACTAGTTTGCACATCCCTTTCAAGATTTCAAGATGAATGAAAAACTTGGGTCGCAGGTTCCTCAAGTGCATTACAAGACATCTATCAATATGTGTGTACTACACCATTAAACTGTCATTCTGCACATTTCTTATACTATCTACATACATCTAAGAGTATAATAATAGGCTACATATATATAATATCAGTTTAATAATAAACACATAATAAACAAATAAGTGCTTAAACAATAAACATAGTTAACATTGCAGGAAAGCAATATATTAGACAAAGTACTTTGTCAGGCTTAATATGTATCTGTAGATACAAATGTCAGTGTGTGCTGTGTGCTCTGCATGTGCGACCATTAAAGAATCAGAATCAGAATACCGTTATTAGTTCCACAGAGGGGAAATGTGCAAAAAAAGTACTAAGTTATGATAAAATAAACAATATGCTAAAAAAAAGATAAAAAGTTACATAATTTTCAAAAATACAGATAAAAAACTACTTTTTTTAACGCATGTAAGATATGCAACACTAAGCTGTATGTGGCTCTTTCCTGCTGTAACGCTGCACATAAATAATGTGCAGAATGACAGTTTAATGGTGTAGTACACACATATTGATATGTCTTGTAATGCACTGTTGAGGAACCTGCAACCCAAGTATTTCATTCATCTTGAAAGGGATGTGCAAACTAGTCATTATATACAGTCTTTAATTAACTATTAGTAGAGAATAACGAGTAATGAATATACTTTATAGGGATCCTATTAATATCTAATAATAAAAATAATGAAATTCAATAACATGCTTTAACCACTGGGTGTCCCTTTATATCAGAGCTGTGCACCTTTATGGTGTAAACACAGCCTATCTACCAATTGGATCAAATATCAAAATTAGCCGAATTATTGTTGATACTGCAAGGAGACGTATTGTGTGAAAAGAAATGTAAGATAATGTTTAATTGCTTATATATTTATGATCCACGTCACATATTCAGCTCTGCCGGCGTAACACACAGGGCTCTATAAATAAAGAACTACGGCAGATATGTAATATTTAATGCAGCCGAACCGTGTATTACAATGCCGTTATATGATGACTTTCAAAGAGAAAAGCAAGTACACTCGGAATAAAGTATTATTGTATTTTTAAAAAACGTTTTCAGATTTCACATCACATAAACACCAAATCCCAGCATGCATTGCGGATAACCATCCAATCATCGACGTCTATTCACAACGTCACGTTCGTTTGTTCTACATCTCCACGCATGGATTAACATCGATTTAATACATTAATGTAGCCTTTGTTTCTGCTAAAAGAGGTGTCGACCAGCTGGGGCAACAAGAAAATCGGCGTAATCGAGTGTGGCTATTACAAAATAAATCATTAGGTCGGGGTTTGCGGTTATTTCTACACTGTTAACAATACCGTGTCACGCTTTGAAAAGACGAAACCAACCGTGACTTCTTCACGTCTCCCAGCAATGGTAAAGCGTCACATGTTCACGTCTCGGCGTGATACCGGGTTGGTATGATGTCTGCTTATATTGTTTTACAATTACATCCTGTCACCTGGATCGGTTCGCAACCGAGTGTGAAGCGGCTGGGATGAGGATCAGCACCTCCAAATCTGAGGCCATGGTTCTCAGCAGGAAACCGATGGACTGTCCACTCCAAGTAGGGAATGAGTCCTTACCCCAAGTGAAGGAGTTCAAGTATCTCGGGGTCTTGTTCTCGAGTGAGGGAACAATGGAGCGTGAGATGGGCCGGAGAATAGGAGCAGCGGGAGCGGTATTGCAGTCGCTTTACCGCACCGTTGTGACGAAAAGGGAGCTGAGCCAGAAGGCAAAGCTCTCTGTCTACCGGGCCATTTTCGTTCCTACCCTCACCTATGGTCATGAAGGATGGGTCATGACCGAAAGAACGAGATTGCGGATACAAGCGGCCGAGATGGGTTTCCTCCGCCGGGTGGCTGGTGTCTCCCTTAGAGATAAGGTGAGAAGTTCGGTCATCAGGGAGGGACTCGGAGTTGAGCCGCTCCTCCTTCGTGTCGAAAGAAGCCAGTTGAGGTGGTTCGGGCACCTAGTTAGGATGCCACCTGGGCGCCTCCCTAGGGAGGTGTTCCAGGCACGTCCAGCTGGGAAGAGACCAAGGGGTAGACCTAGGACCAGGTGGAGGGATTATATCTCTTCGCTGGCCTGGGAGCGCCTTGGGATCCCCCAGTCAGAGCTGGTTGATGTCGCCAGGGAAAAGAAAGTTTGGGGCTCTCTGCTGGAACTGCTACCCCCGCGACCCGACCACAGATAAGCGGGAGAAGATGGATGGATGGATCCTGTCAGAACCATGTGTACATTGTCAATGTAATCTTATTCAAAGGAAGAATCAGAGCATAATAAATGAAGCGGTAATACACGAATACTTGCTATGCACCCAATGTCTGATGCATTATGAACATTCTTATAATGTATTATAATCAGTTTATAACACTGTATAATTATAGTTATAAGAACTCATTAATGCTCATAAATGAACTAGTTGATGTGGGATTCAACAATAGTAGGACTCAAGTGTCTCCATTCTCTTATGTAGGGTATGAGCTTGCTTTACTGAACAGGACTATGAAGCACAGCTTCCCAGTATGTCTGTATGTACAGTATGATGTCTGCTTGTATATTGTTTTACAATTACATCCTGTCAGAGCCATGTGTACATTGTCAATGTAATCTTTGGGTTTTGCTTCTATTATTTAGAAGCAGGAGCCATTTTTTAGGGATTACCTTTCTAATAATGAATAATTCACTTACCCAATTCCTTTTATCCTGAAGCTTATGGCATATCTTTAATGCAAATTATACCTGAGTCAATCCAATGTTGATACATTAATGAATTTCCTCTAAGATCCGTTATATACTTAGATCCCCAAATGGTCTGGTTTCCAACCTCATCTCCTGTACGGCTCCTTTAGTGTTCCACCCCCTGCTTTCTGCCAGCTAGCCCATCTTTGAATGACACATTGATAGAAAGAAGGAATCCCTGTTAAAATTAAAGTATTTTCCGAATCAATTGAGAAATAGTTTAGGCAATAGCTTCCAGTCCCCTGATGTTGGGTGATTGATCCATAATACACTTCAACCAACCACAATGAAGTGCTTCTCTGTGAGATACAAATATATAGCATTTTAAACCCTGTCTCATAATCTCCAGTGATAACTGATCTTTTTCAATTGTATGCCTCTTTCCAGACCAAATAGTCAATCAATCAATCAATCAATCAATCAATCAATCAATCAATCAATCAATCAATCAATCAATCAATCAATCAATCAATCAATCAATGTGTATTTATATAGCCCAATATCACAAATGTTACATTTGTCTCAGTGGTCTTCACAGTTTGTACAGAATATCAGTATGACAATACGACACCCTCTGTCCTTAGACCCTCACATCGTACAAGGAAAAACTTCCGGAGAAAACCCACAGTTTAAAGGGAAAAATGGGAGAAACCTCAGGGAGAGCAACAGAGGAGGGATCCCTCTCCCAGGACGGACAGACGTGCAATAGATGCCGTGTGTACATTTAAAAGATAATACATTTGCAACATAGGTAGTCCAAATGTTTGGAAATGCATGTGTGTATAATAGGAAGATGAATCCACAAGGATATCCATCCAGGACCGATGATCCAGGACCACAGCCAAGACTCGCGATCCAGGGCTCGCAATCCAGGACACAGGACCGCAGGATCATCCATGACTCCGGATCCCGACGTATATAGACACCAAAAAGAAAGACATTTGGGGAAGCTGGGTTAATCGGAACATGAAAGTACACAGGTATAGACAGAGAGAAGGAAGAAGTAAGATGTCCCCCGACAAACTAAGCCTATATCAGCAAAACTAGGGGCTGAATCTAATCAGCCCTAACTATAAGCTTTATCAAAAAGGAAGGTCTTAAGCACACTCTTAAAAACGGATAGGGTGTCTGCCGCCCGAACACAAACTGGAAGCTGATTCCACAAATGTGGAGCTTGATAAGAAAAGGCTCTGGCTCCCATTGTACTTTTAGAGACTCTAGGAACAACCAACAACCCTGCATTCTTGGAACGCAATGCCCTAGTAGGACAGTAGGGTATAATGAGTTCTTTAAGGTAAGATGGCGCCTGCCCATTAAGGGCTTTGTAGGCGAGAAGAAGAATTTTAAATTCTATCCTGTGTTCTATAGGGAGCCAGTGTAAGGCAGCCAGAACAGGAGTAATGTGGTCCCTTTTCCTAACTCTGGTTAGTACACGAGCCGCAGCATTTTGAATCAGCTGAAGCGACTTGACTGACTTCTTGGTACTCCCTGATAATAAAGAGTTACAATAATCCAGCCTAGAAGTAACAAATGCATGGACTAGTTTCTCTGCATCGTTTTAAGGCAAGATATGCCTGATTTTTGCAATGTTACGTAGGTCCTTGAAATTGATTTTATGTGGGCATTAAAGGATAAATCCTGATCAAATATAACACCAAGATTCCTTACAGTCTCACTGGAGGCCAAATTAATGCCATCCATAGTTAGTATATCTTTAGATATTTAATAATAATAATAATAATAACTTCAGTTTTGGTCGTGTTTAACATCAAAAAGTTTAAGGTCATCCACGTTTTTAAGTCCTTAAGGCAGTCTTGAATTTTATTTAGATGATTAATTTCATCAGGCTTGATTGATAAATATAGTTGAGTATCATCCGCATAACAATGAAAGTTTACAGAATGATTCCTTATAATATTGCCTAACGGAAGCATATATAATGTGAACAAAATAGGTCCGAGCACTGAGCCCTGTGGCACTCCATGGCTAACTTTGGTTTGCGTGGAAGATTCATCGTTAACACGTACAAACTGAGAGCGTTCAGAGAGATAGGACCTAAACCAGCCTAAAGCAGTTCCCTTTATGCCAACTAAGTGCTCTAGTCTTTGCAATAGGATGTCATGGTCGATAGTATCAAATGCAGCACTAAGATCGAGCAAAACAAGAATAGAGACAAGTCCCTTGTCTGAGGCTATTAGAATGTCATTTGTGACTTTAACCAGAGCTGTCTCTGTGCTATGATGTGCCAGACTGAAAATCTTCAAATAAATCATTGTTTTTTAAGTAATCACACAGCTGTTTTGCGACCGCTTTCTCAAGAATTTTTGAGAGGAACGGAAGATTAGAAATAGGTCTATAGTTGGCTAAAACCTCTGGATCGAGGTTGTGCTTTTTAAGAAGCGGTTTTATCACTGCTACTTTGAATGATTGTTGAACATAGCCTGATAATAAAGACATATTCATAATATTTAATAAAGTAGTGCTAATTAATGGAAAAACTTCCTTCAACAGCTTAGTTGGAATTGTGTTTAACATGCACGTTGATGGTTTAGAAGAGAGAATCATTGAATGTAATTGTTCAAGGTTTATTGAGGTTTAGTCTAGCGGTAAGATGAATAACTTGGCTTTGGATAAGTTGAGCCTATAAATAAGGGAAAATACTGTACCGTACACCACATGGCTTTAATAAATACATATTGTTTATGAGGAGAGAAAATCTGTGTTTTTCATCAATGCATAATATGGAAAGGAAGTTACACACATAAGATAATTGCATAACACAAATTCCTCTTAAACCTTCATCTTATTCAAAGGAAGAATTAGAGCATAATAAATGAAGCGGTAATACTGGCAATGCATCATACTTATAATGTATTATAATCAGCTTATAACACTATAATTATTGTTATAGGAACTCATTGATGCTCATAAATGAAGCAGTTGATGTGGGATTCAGCAGTAGTAGGATTCAAGTGTCTCCATGCTCTTGTTCTGAAAACGTATGTAGGATTTAGAAGGCGTTTTTAGAATCGGCTATACAGTTATACAGAAGGACCAGAGTTTGCTCTGAATAGGAAGTGTTTTAAGGAAGATTTCAGAACCCATGGTGTAGGACTAAAACACATACACGCATTACAATCACTCACTTAGACTGGCCTCCAATGTGTTAAAACAAGAGACACAGATCAATGTCCCTTATGGGGTTAATTAGGGTTGGGCTTGGGGCTAGGGGTAAAGATAGTTTTGAGGCAACATATTGGGCTGACTGTAGGTACGCTCCCGTGTGACAGTGCAAAAATGTTTGCCTATTCTTTGACTCCTGTTGTCTGTTATTATGTGTTAAAGTAGTAATAGTATGTCCTTTAGCACAGTTACATATCTGCCCGGTACAAATGTTTAAGTGAAAAGCTTGACCTGTATCTATTTTTGTGTACTTGTCTAGGCGGATGATGTGTCCCTTCAAAATGTGGCAGGCAAGACAGTTTTCTGAATCTTACATTAATGATTGCTATTAAAAATCATTGCTATCTGAAACATTAAAATACAAGGTTATTTAATTTTCAACAGTGTAATAGAATCAGACCATACGATTTTCATCAGCATCCTGGGCTGTACAAAGAGCAGTTAGCACTGTTGAAAAAAGGACAAATATATGAGAGAAGTATAAAAGTTTATTTTGTATAACATGTAAAGCTTCGAAACACAATATTTGTATGCACAAATTACTCAAGTATAAAGACATCAGCCCATTGTGTCCGATGACAGCGGAAGGAGAGAGCTGGTTAGGAAGGCGTAACTCCTTTTCCCCGCAGCGTTCCATAACTTAAGCATTGTTCTGTTTATAGGAAAACATATGCAGCACTGTGCAGTCGCGGAGAATACAGGACTTGTATGATTAAAACTAGCTATGCCATTACCCTCTCGACAACAAATACATTATTATTATTAACAGACAGAACAGACGTGACTAGGAACTCTCAAGTAAACACATGGCTCATAACCCTTTAGGAAACACCCCCTATAGGATCCTCCCCTTATAGGAACCACCCCCTGCCTGCGGTCTGCATCCAGATCCATCTCCCATTTTCAGTCCCTGCTAGAGAGCAGGGACTTTCATGGGAGAAAAAGGTTCCCATTTCTGATTGGCTGGGCGGATTGCAAACCACGCCCCGTAAAACTCCCATAAAGTTTTGTGAAGCCGCCATTTTATTATCCTTGCATTAGCATTATCCCAGCGCACCAACGGAGAGAGACTAATTTATGGCAACACAAAAGAAAACATGGGAGTGGTGGAGATGAGGAGGTGTCGGCATTCTGGCGATTTACTCTGATTTACATCTGGAAGTCCCCGGAGTTGGCGACTGGCTTCAGTAGAAGCTGCTGGGAGCCAGTCCCCAACTCCGGGGACTTCCCGCCGGGGACTCCGGGTGGCAGTATACGCCGTGAAGTTGTTTGCGGCCTGCCAGTAAACCCAAAGCAGAAGAATATCAGCGGCTTCATTTGACTAATCCTCCCTCAGGGATTTATTCCGGTCTGCTCTTTAGTTCATCAGAAGAACTAAGTTCTGATGAACTAAGTAGGGCAAAGTACTTGGTGTGAAAGCGCCTAATGGCGTTAGCAACCAGAAAATGACACCAGTAAGGACAAACAGATGAGAATGCTGTGTGCCGTGTTGGCCATAGCCGCGGGAAGTAGGGGTGCTGCAGCACCCCCTGTTGGCGAGTGGTGTACATTTGAAAAACTGAGTGACCACCTAAATAAAAATAATTAAGGCGAGACACCCCAGGTGAATAGGGTAATTTTTTTAACTTGAAGGTATCAGCTAGAAATTTCTCCAGTTAATTACTTACAATAAGGCAATTTTTTTTGTATTACAAGTTTTCTTAAATAGCATGTTTAAATATGCAAATTACCCATTATCTCATGAAATATGCACATATTTTAACACATTTCAGGAATCGAAATCTGAACTTTGGATAAAGCCAGGTTCAAAATTCTTGTTTCATTTTGTAGTCATATTAGTATCTAATGCTTTTACAGAAGGGATATTGGATCTCTCTCTTTTTGGATCTCTTTTTATCACTCCATAAATCAGAAAATACTGTCAATAGCCCTAAAATATCAATTTTCGCCATGTTTTTAGGTATACAATG
The DNA here is from genome assembly GCF_902827115.2 of Pseudochaenichthys georgianus. NCBI lineage: Eukaryota > Metazoa > Chordata > Actinopteri > Perciformes > Channichthyidae > Pseudochaenichthys > Pseudochaenichthys georgianus. The sequence goes on along the minus strand of NC_047517.1, from coordinate 7,863,427 downwards.
TTGTATAATTCAGGCTATGAATGATATATGAACAAACCCTTCTGTAAAAGCCTTCATAATATTGATAGGAATATAACTGGAAGGTTTGGTGTATGTACGTGCTACTGAAGTTGAAAAATTCGAACTCAGAATAGGAGGAAAAACTCATTTTGAGAAAACGACCTTTAAAGATTGCAGTGAGGCGCTAGCTAAACCCTCCTGCTCTTTGGATGACAGCTTGCACATCGATTTCAATTTCTAGCAGAAAGCTAACCAGGAAGTGTTTTAGCACACCACGTGGCGCTTCTGAACGAATCACGTTGTCATAAATTGACACCAGCCAATGAGATTTCGTTTATTGGTTTAAGACCCTTTTGTACTTTCACGATTGATTGCTGATACAAAGGAAATGACAATATTTGGATCCGATGAGATTGTGCAGGAGATACGGAGCTTTCCAACGATATCTCTGTTGACATGGTGCACACAGCGGTCGCGGTACTTTATGCTACGTTAGAATGCTAACTTTTGGTGAATTTAGGAGAAATATACAGACGCAAATAGACAAACTATAGTAAAATAAACACTTAAATGTGTATTGTGTACGTTTTCCTTTCAAAAGCCTGAAAGAAAACATGTTATGGAATCAAAATAGCACAACATCTCAAAATTGACCAGTGCATGAAAAACGATGTTTTTGCCTGCGGTGTCTCACCTTTAACAAACAATTTATGCGGCTCGTATATCGCTGACAGCCGTCCCCGGCTTTTTTTAAGCGGCCTCCTCCCCACTTTTGGCAGCACCCCCTGAGCAAAATGACCTCCCGCGGCTATGGTGTTGGCGGGACGTTGCGCCGCTCGGCATAGTTCCACTTTAAGTATAGGATAATATTTGGAGGTACTTGTACTCCAGTGGAGTATATCCATGTTATGCTAGTCCAATTTATAATTAACTACATTTTAATACCTCATTTTGTACTCTCACTTGGTTATGAGTTTAAATACACAAATCCTAGTTTCTGATTTGGTGCATACCTCGACCATCTGCAGCATCTGCTTTTGAATACATCAGTAACATGTGTCCAACCCATAGACTGTATATATAAATGGACGTAGGGTCCGTGACGTCACCCATAGGATTCTGCAGTTGCCGTGAACATAGACATATAAAGAGTAGACGCCGCATTGGCTGCTGGGGCGCAAGAAATACGGCCGCCATCTTGGACCGGTCATCCTACAGACATTCTACCCAGAGACAGCAGAGGTTTCAAGATGCCAGAGCACTGTGCGGCGTATTGCTGTGCAAATCGGCGGACGATTGCGAACAGGGGTCGGGGGATTACTTTTCACAAGTAAGATTCAACATTATAATTGGTTGTATTTTGTAAATAGAATATTATTGTACTGTATTGATGTCCGCCAGCGAGATCGTAGCCAGCAAACATTATGTTCATGGCCAACTGAGACTTTATAAATCGCTGCTGTAACAAGTGAATGTCCCCGTTGTGGGATGAATACAGTAAAATCTAATCTATCTAGGAAGAAGAAGGAAGAAAATAAGCTTGACCTCCTTCTTAAAATGTTTTTGTGTTGACTCTCAAATCTCCCGTTTTTATTTTGAAGGTTTCCCAAAGACAAAGATATGAGAAAGAAGTGGGAAGTTGCTTTGAGGAGGGAAGGGTTCACTGCAAGCGAGTCATCCGTGATTTGCAGTGAGCATTTTAAGCAGGACGAGTTTGACAGGACAGATTGTCCGACTCAGAGATGGTGTTATTCCCTCCATCTTCAGCTTCCCGGTTCACCTCCAAAGAGTAGGTGTATCATCATACGGCTATTAGCATTCATAAATGTAAATATTCTATTATCAATAACAGGGCAGGGTGACGTGTGTGTGTGTGTGTGTGTGTGTGTGTGTGTGTGTGTGTGTGTGTGTGTGTGTGTGTGTGTGTGTGTGTGTGTGTGTTCTGCTTTTTCATTATAGCCAGAAAAGGGCAGGACTACGTCTACTTCCAGAAAAGCTGAAGAGAGCCTGTCTGTGGCCCCTCAGGACGACCCAGAAGCTTCAACCTCACACTCACAACCTCAGCCTAATGATGTGAGTATTTCTATTTTCAACATCATTCATAATGGTCCTAGACAAAGTAAAATCTCTCTTGTTTGCTGCCACTCATATTAAACACACTCACAAATAAACACATACACACACAATTGAAGACATGTTGAACATGCATTCCTGGCACACTCACACACACACACACACACACACACACACACACACACACACACACACACACACACACACACACACACACACACACACACACACACACACACACACACACACACACACACACACACACACACCACACACACACACACACACACACACACACGCATGATGCTGGCAGTGGCTTTGACAGGTGATGACTATAAGAAAGAATGTGGGCCATACTCTAGTTGTGTCAAAGTGATGTGTGTGAAGTGAAACATCACTCAAACCATGTTCATCCCTCTTATAGGATCATAGCGATGTCTCGCCTGCTTCTCCTACTGCTCTTAAGGCCAGACTCAATGAAGCTTTAGCAAGAGTGGAGAGTCTCGAGCAAGAGAGGAAGAATGCCATGGCTAGAGAAAATAGGGCAAAGACCACAGTGAGGACTCTTTTGGGGGATTTGAGGGAAAAGAACCTCATTAATGAAGAACTCAAAGAGGCTTGATTTCTACTCAGGGAAGATGAAAGTAGCACTTTGAGATTCATGTACATCTTACTCTTACACTCTTTATTAAACTCCTTTGTTATTATATGAAGGGGACTTATTAATTTTTTCTCATACAATTTCAGATCTTCAAATAGACTTGAAGGCAAAGCAGGGCCATGAGTACTCCAAGGACCACAGAGAATGTGCCCTCACACTCCATCTACATGGTCCAAAGGCATACAAATACCTCAGAGAGACTACAACAAAAAGGTAGTCTTAATGTTGTTCAATTTCATTTTTGGAAATTACGGTTGCAAGTACGTTAAATAGCTACTTCTCAATTTTTTTACAGGTGGCTGTGTTCGGTGGATGGCGAGCCTGGCCTGAACAAGATGATGCTGGATATGCTGGAGAGAAGATGCCAGGAAGACCAGGCTGAACATGGATGTGTTTCACTCATGTTGGATGACATGGCCATCAGAAAACATGTGCAATATAATCCACATAACCAGTCAATGTCTGCTTTTGTAGACATGGGTGATGGAAACAATGAGACCGATGCTGCTACTGAGGCTCTTGTGTTCATGGTGGTTGGCCTACACGGACATTGGAAGGCTCCCATTGCATATTACCTGACGAAGTCTTTGTCACCTGAAACACAAAGGGTCCTAATCTAAATCTAAAATCTAATCTAATCTATCTAGGAAGAAGAAGGAAGAAAATAAGCTTGACCTCCTTCTTAAAATGTTTTTGTGTTGACTCTCAAATCTCCCGTTTTTATTTTGATGGTTTCCCAAAGACAAAGATATGAGAAAGAGGTTCTCAGTCATGCTTTGGAGGAGCCGCATGCACGGGGCATTCGGGTGTCATGAGCAACTTTGTGTAAATATGGTTTGGGCGGGGTGGTGTCATGTTCTTGTGTTTAACTTGAACATTTACATTTTTTATATAGATGTAGAAGTACATTTTCATTTTTTATGACATAGATATTCATTTTTACTGATATATAACTTCTGTCTATGTATAATGTATTATTGTTTCTTCATTTTTCAACTTATTAAAATAGCTGAGTATAGGCCTACACAATCTGCTTCTCTATCATATATAGACCATTAGTGTTTTTTATGTGTGTGTGTGTATATATTATATATCGTGTGTCTTTTGCAAAATACCTATCATACATAACATAGGCTATCAAATACCAGAATATTCTATTGCTGTTTAGCCTACTATGAATATTAAAATACGCCGAATCATGTGTCCGGTATCATGCCTACATATATGACGTTTGCAGAAACCCCCCCCCCGTGAAAATCAGTTTTGTATTCAGCGAGTTATGATTGATAAAATGCGCTGACACTTCATTGCGCCTGCCAGACAGATCACACTGAGTGGAGCGGGTGACCGGTCCAAGATGGCGGCCCCACGGCTCGTCAGCGCCAATAGGCAGCAGCGGTCGATGCGGCATCTACTCTTTATATGTCTATGGCCGTGAAGCCCTTAGTAGGCGGAGTCGGCCACTAACGGCTCGACAGTGACGTCAGAGTTCAACTCCCGCCTGCTCCAAATAAGGGCAAAGAGGCGGAGCCGAGGCGGGACCTGCTGCCACCGAGCTGGAAGTTCCAGAGCTAGCTGAAGCTACCAAGCTAAGCTAACATGCTCCCCATCTGCACACTGCTGTCACATTTTACGTTTCTAAGGTAAGCGGACATGAAACTATTCAGCAAAACTATAAATTATAATCCAATTTATTGAGTTTTTAGCATAATACTTCAGAATCTTAAAACCCTTTAATGTTTGTATGCAATTGTGCTAAATTCAACACTGGAATCAAGCAAATATTAATATGTTTGCATGACATTAGTTATTTGTATTTTGATATCACTTAACTACACGTTTAATACATTTAAGTCAAGCTAAGGTACATGTGATGGTAGCTAGTTAGAGCTCTTACCTGTGAGGCCTCCTCCAAACAGCATAATAACCAGACTGTATCATTAAAACTATAAGTACCAGTTCTAGATCCTTGACTTTAGACAAACAATTTAAACATGTATTTAAAGACCAATCTTTATTTGAATGTGCCTCTTAACCTGATATATTAGTTATACAGTAATAGTATTGACAATCTAAAAAAACTCAGCAACTCAACAGTCAACTTTATGTTTCTTATTGTCTAAAGCATTTATTATTTTCATTTCCCCCCTCTCATATTCAGTGTGGACGGATTGAGACAGCATGGTGTCTAGAGAGCTGCAGAGACTTCAGGGAGAAACCTCCGTGTGATGGACGTCCAGTCTGTTGGTGTGGAGAGTGTCACGATCTGTCTTTATGGTGTTTTGTCTTGTCTATATCTGTTTTTGGTTTTCTGTCTGCGTTGTGTTTTGTCTTGTTTAGATCTGTCTGTGGTTCCCTGTCGTTAGTTTCCCTGGTGTGTCTGATTACCCAATTGCGTTCACCTGTGGCCCCTGTGTTTTCTCCTCCCTCCTCACCTGTGTCTTGTTTGTGTGATTAGTCTTGTGTGTATTTAAGTTCTGGTTTTGCTGTCTGTTTTTGTCGGTTCGTCTTGTGTCATGACTAGTTCGTCGGTGAGTGTTCTGGTTTGTCTTTTTTTATCATCTAGCCTTGAAATAAAGGAATTTTCACTTTATTCTGCATTTGGGTCCTGCCTGCTTCACACACCGTAACAGAGAGGACTGAGGGTCTTTCCTCAGCGAGGAAGACCAGGCCTGATGGAGGAGCCCATGCTGGGCAAAGCTGATACCACCTGCACAGGCCTAGTCTGTCACTTTATTTGACTAAATGTGTTTACTTATAAATGTAATAGGTTTACACTTTCTGTCCATATGTGCTTTTTATTTAAAACATTTGATTAACTTTTGGTTCACATTTCAATAAATTGTATTTGTATTTGCTCTCCTTTCGTCCATTATTCTTACTGAAAATGTTAGATTACACATTCACATCTGACTGAAGATTGGCCCCATTTATTTGTGATGTTGCAAACTCTGCGGTACAAGGCACAAGCAATGTGAAGCTCATAAAGTGAGTGGAGTGTAGATGTGGAAATAGCTGCATTCGATCAGCTGACTGTTTTTACAATAAAAGTAGTTTCTCAGTGAATGTCCTGTACTGGTCTTAAAATCTCATAACATCAGCTTTTAATGTTCCTCTTGGATGTTCTTCTTCACCCTCAGAGAAGGAGAACATGTCGTGTCTTTCAGGCATGTCCTTTCCTAACAAAAATGACAGGAAATATAAAACATATTATTGCAGAACAAGTGTGTTATTTATGAAAGCAGTGTGTTTGTGTGTTTAGGGGCTGTAGATATCATTATTTTGTAATTGTAATTTTTTTTTATTTCAACAGTGAGCTACAAAGACAATCAGAGAATGAACAGTATGAAGTTCATCAACATTGAAATATATGTTATCAAAATAATATTGAACTGTTATCAAAACGTAGTGCAACTGGAGAAGCTTGCTCTGTTGTCTCACTGAAAGAATAACTTTTACCACGTTTTTTACAGACAATATTGAGAGATAAATAGTAGCAGTTCTCACTATGTGTTAAATATCTTTGCCTTCAATACATTACATTAGAAAGCTGACAAAATCATAGTGCTTGTTAACATCTAAATGTAACTTTTTGCATGGAAAAAACCCTTAACTTAACTGATGTGTAGGTGATCTAGTATTTAGTATTGTTTAATGAAATGTATATCAGTGTATTAAAGTCAATACTTCATTCATTTAAACCAATATCTTTCTTGATTCTTTGTACAGTATGAAAAAAGAGTCTTTGTACCTGTGCTGAAGTTCACTGCTGTGAGGAGTCCAGTTCTGTCTCTCACTCTCTGGTCCAGCCTGTCTGCATCACCTGGACACCTTAAACAGATATATAAAGTACCATGTGTACAAACAATATAACTGATTCTCTTCTGTTGAACATGTTGGCATTGACATTGTGTATTGTCCGAGTCAGGGTCCTTTTTATTTTACTGTAACTTTGGAAGTTGTGTTACCAATGCTTACTGTTTATTTGATACCCATTTGGTAATGCAATTAATAAAAACAACAAGGTTTGGGTTCGTTCTTCAGATGACTGTGACGTTAACGTGTAAGCTCAATAATGCTCCAGCTCAACCAACCATATTGTAATATCTAAGTAATCATCTTGAAATATGACATTAATAATTGTAATATACACATCTTATTGTGAGGTTGATTTCACATACACTACTTCGACGTTAGCTTGTCTACATACTTGAGCATAGCCAATTTAAATTAACCTTAGCGATGCATACAGTTCCTACCTAGGCTAATAAAATATCTCTACGTTACAAGGATGACCTTATTTTATCAACCTCAAACAGAAGCCGTTTGTTCAACAGTGTTATCCCAATTAACGTCTATTTCGTTTTAACCTTTATATATACAGTCTATTATTTTAACTTAGAGGCTACGATTAGCATCGTTAGCAACGATGTAGCTACCACTCGCTACACGCTAACCCAAGCCTTAACATTCATTACGTAGCTGATTAAAATCATAAACACATAAATAAAGCACTCGAATTTCACTTACCGGAAAAACCACATTCATGCACCGTCTGTTTTAACCGCAGAGCGAGTCACAATAGTCCGATATATAAGCATGAAGAACAAACAACCACGGCCGGCTTCAAGTTGTGTTTCCTGGATGAGCTGAGCAGGCAGAGTCCCTGTAGCTTCACCGAGCAGCTAGCAGAGAGACAAGAAGCTAGCAACAGCAGGCACTTGACGGTGCCGTCACTCAATGTGACCACGCCCTAATTTATGCAAAAACGTTAAGACCTAATATAAATAAAAGGGTCGTGTTAGAAAACAATTCACTCACAGATCCATAATCATGAAGGTGGAATCTAACTATATCGACAATAAAAATGTATGGAGCCAGGGGTAGAAACATTTTCTGCTGTAAAGTTGGGCATTTTAACATGGGGGTCTATGGAAATTGCTCCTTTCTGCAGCCATCGCCTATCGGCCAATATATGAACTGCAGTGTGTGGCACTTCCGTATTGGCATCCCGGCTATTCCCCAGAGTTTGCCCCTTGGTCCAACCATATTATCATTGTGTCAGTAGACTGGGTTATGTGCATGGTTTCCGTTTTGGATGCGCATGGTGTTGCCAATACTTCTGTACTTTTTATTAAATAAGGGACTTTTAAAGGTGGGTATAGAGAAACCGGCTCGAGATACACTTTTTGTTATATTCCATGGAATGCTCTTAACATCCCGATAGCAATGAATATCTGAAGTGCTTTGACAAAAAATCAGTAGGGCCTGGCTCATAGCTGTGGAAAGTACTTCCGACATTTGCCACATATGCCACAACTTGCCGAGGCATCTGCCGCTGCTCAACGGGAGTTGCCACAAGATGCCAGAGTAAGAGAAGGTTTACTGTAGCTGTCACTCGCCTTCCGTGGCAAATGCTGCTATTTAAACCCGTATTTATCGTGTAAAATGTCGCTGTTTTGGCATGACTTTATCGAACTGATCTGTACACAGGACTGATGATCTGTACACAGGGTTGGGTTGTAACGGAATACATGTAACGGCGTTACGTAATCAGAATACAAAAAACAAGTAGCCTAACTGTATTCAGCTTGCGTTACATTTGATAAACAACTAATCCGAATACAGTTACTTTCGTAAACCTGAAGTGAATACATTTTGGAATACTTATTGGAATTATTGGTGGAAAAGTTTCCTCACAAAATGTATCCTAATATTCATTACCGGCAGAACTGTGTGCACACATGGATGTATAATAAGAGTGTGCACAGCGCAGCAGCATGTCTGTGAGGCCCCTCCCCCGCACGCAGATGAGAGAGAGATCTCTTTTTAAATATATTGAAAGTTAGAAACGGAGATGGTTCGATAAAACGTGCAAGATAACGTTTATGTAGCATTTCTTTATTGTCGAAATGAGGACATTTCATAACGGGATAACATCAAAGTGAATGGCCTGCTGCTGCTGAAGGCATGGGGCAAATATAACTGTCCTTTGGCTAATTTATAAAGTAAACCTGCATCTCACTAGCAGTGGCAACTGCAATCAGTTACAGCTGCCCTAAGTCTGTAGCCAAGTCTAATAACACCAGTGTACACATTGCTGTGTCAATACAGATATTTATTTGTTAATTATTTGTCTTTACTAGTCATAGGCTACACCTGGTTTATTGTAGCAAGCAGTGGAAACTCCCCTCAAGAAGCGACAATTACCAAGGGCGTTGCAACCCTCACTTGCCAATATTTCATCATAAATATAGCACGTTTGTTTATTTTAGCAAACCATGCTCCAAGTAAAATTGAATAGAAATGATAATGTATACTCTTTTTGAAAAACAGAGATCGCACATCAGTCCTGTGTACAGATCAGTTTACACGATAAATACGGGTTTAAATAGCAGCATTTGCCACGGCAGGCGAGTGGCAGCAACAGCAAACCTTCTCTTACTCTGGCATCTTGTGGCAACTCCCGTTGAGCAGCGGCAGATGCCTCGGCAAGTTGTGGCATCTGTGGCATATGCCGGAAGGACTTGCCACAGCTACCACAGAGTAGCGGCCTCTGTGGCATATGCCGGAAGGACTTGCCACTGCCTGCAGATGCCACGAAATGCGCTTCATGTCTCTCCAAAATATCCATAAAAAAATGTCATCTGTGGAAGCCGTAGTACTGTAAAAAGCACGACCAATCATCTGAGCCAGCCCGGCTAAAGTAACTGGATGGCCTACCTGCCTGTCAGCCTTCCATCTGGGCACAAACTTATCTCGTGCCCTCATTGGTCATGTGCACGTTCGTGTGTGTTGGAGGAGGGGCTCTGTGAGGAAGTGGCAGATTTTTTCCGGCTGTGTATTTTCAAATTCTAGCGCATTCGAGCTGGTTTCTCCAAAATGACCTACCCCACCTTTAATTGAGTATTGTTAAAGAGTGAAATCACGCAATGACTTATTGAAGAAAACAAACGACATGGAGACTGCAATTTGACTTTTGATTATTGCCACTTGTGTTACTGTTTTTATCATGGCTTGAAAGCGTTATGTTTAAGCACCTAATAATAGTGATCCAGGTATTACACATGGGATCTGTGGAGAGTGTGTGCAGCTCTATACTTCTGAGGGGGGCAGTCCTTGATGGTTGGTATTGACTATTGACATGTCCTCTGATCCTTCGGTGAGTGGTGGCGCCGGCGAACCGAGAGCCAGCGTTTGGCACAGGCGCTTCAAACATTGAAGATCAAAGGTATTACAGGAGCAACACAATTACTGCTGATTGTGCGAGCTGTTCACATGTAAATATGCTAAACAAGCCACGAGGAAGCTGCTGGATGAGTGAGAGGGGGGGGGGGGGGGCAAACAAGCCCAGAGGGATTTGGTCATCCTTAAATTAACCGCATCAAACACCAAAGGCTGCAGATATAAGGAATGAATTAGGTACATAGTAAAAGTAAAAAGTACAGTGCTGATATTCCTACGATGGCAGTGACAGTATAGGGGAGGTCCGGGCAGGGGCGCCGCCAGGGATTTTGGGCCCCATGAAAATATATCACATTGGGCCCCACCACCAGGCACAGGCCACTTTGTTTATAAATTACCTCGAGGGCCGTACCAAATGGTCTAGCTGTCCGTATACGGCCCGGGGGCCGGAGGTTCCCCACCCCTGCTTTAATATAATAACATTAGTATTAATATCATAACCAAAATGTCTGATTAACATTTTGTTTACAGACTGATCACTCAATGCTTCAAACGGTCCATCATCCTAAATAGACTAAAAGCAGTTTTTTGTTTTATATAGATCATTGGCTATGTGGGAAAAATTTTGTTATATATATATTGTATTCCAGTTTCCCTTCAGATATGTTAAGTGGCATTCAACACAATGCTGCTCACCTCCTTCAGTTGGGAGAAAAGCTGGTTCAGGTTCAGCCTTATGGGGGGACAGGGCTGCTGAGCCTAAAGATGGATCTGTTGGACCTGGCACCAGGGGGAGGGACAATTGATTTAGTATGAATAGGCGCTACAAATGTGCCTGCATTTATTAAAGGTAGGTAGGTACTGTAGGTAAGAATGGAGAAACCAGCTCGAGTGCGCTAGAATTTGAAAGTACACAACCGAAAAAAATCTGCCCCTTCCTTCAGAGTTCCTTACAGAGCCCCTCCTCCAACGAACGCGCACATGACCAATGAGGGCACGAGATAAGTTTGTGCACAGATGAAGGCTGACAGGCAGGCAGGCTATCCAGTTACTTTAGCCGGGCCGGCTAAGATGATTGGTCGTGCTTTTTACAGCGCCACGGCTTCCACAGATGAATTATTTTGTAATTATTGTCAAAGCATTTAATATATTCATTGCTATCGGGATGTTAAGAGCATTCCATGGAATATAACAAAATGGCTTCTGAAGTGAATTACCTACCCTACCTTTAAATATCAGCTAAAAGAGCAGTGAAATTAAAGACCTCTGAATTTTCTGTAAAGATATTAACAGTACTTAATGTCAGCTTAGTAAACAAAAAAACATTAGCGAACAGACTAATTTCCACCACTCATGGACCACACCCACCTTTTCTTGTGAAAAACTGGGTGACATACTGTCGCCCTTTAGTCCCTCTCTCTTGTCTTTCTCTCCTTTCTCTTCTTTTCTTAGACCATGACTTTGTTGGTCGTTGAAACATGGTACAACACACGTATGTAGGCTAAGTACTAGCATCCCTCCTCACATGCTTTCACTCTCTGCAAGTGCCGGTGCCGCACCGCGTTTGGAGGCAGGACCAAACCATTACACGTAAATAGAAGGGGGTGTACAGAGGCTTTGGGTAATTAACTTTTGGTAGAAAATAAGTTAAATGAATCGTAAGTTTAATGAGTAATTTATCAATATAATATTCTATTAATGTTAATTATTGAGAATTGATGAAAGGTTACTTACATATTTTTTCTTAATGTTCTGAACATTTTGGGGCCCCTGTCAGTCACGGGCCCTTAGAATCGTCCTAACTTTTCACCCCCTTACGGCGCCCCTGGGTCCGGGTTAAAGTAACATGGGACGAAAGTAACGAGGAGATTTCCTCCGAGAATTTCTCACGCATAAAGTGGATGAGATAAATGACGTAACGTGCTCTCAATTGCATTTTACCACAGTTTGTCAGATTTTATTTTTGGGTCTGCACACCAAAATAATGTAGGCCTAATAATTTATTTACGATTAAACACATCCTGAAAAAAAGTAATGCGAGGCTAACAATATTATTATAACTAGGCCTACATACACTTTTTGACATGCCAACATTATATTGTCAGATTTAAATAGTTGTAATATACATACATACCATAACTAATTCTAACATATAACATTTGGTCACTTCCACATCCTCCCTGTGTTCATTTCGTACTTTATGAGGGGTCAACCGGCTTCCATTCAAACTCAATATTATTTCTATATTCGTGAGATCATCACAATAATACAAATGGAAATTTAAATCATGGATTATAATGAATTAATCTTTAATCACCTCATACATTGCAATACAGTAGCCTAATTTAACTTGTATAATAAGCAGTGGGCAGCTACTATCGGAGTCTGATGCATTGCTCAAGTTCATTTGGGTGGTAGCCTATACGCAGGAGGTGAACTCTCAACGCGACTTAAACACTCCGTTGGTCCATTCTGGGACTTGAACCGGCGACCCTCTGCTTCAAGACCAATAACCCCAGAGAGTGAACAAATCTCTGCCTGCGACGTTTTCTGTTAACTTACAACTATCTGAAACTTTCATCGATTAGGTCTCAATAAACCCAGACACCTTCTACCACCAGACAGAGTCGGACCTGTTTTTGTCCCGCCCCCCCTGCGAGATCCCCCCATACAGCAGCTCAGGGACAATGGCACTAAACTGATCGTTTAGTTATGACAGAGCAGATAAGGGGCGGCCCGCTGGTCTCTTTATCGGGGATCTGTGTCATGTGCTCCGGCCTCGAGCTCTTTATCTGCGGGCTTTGAAGATACGCCCCGATGCTTCAGATAATAACAGCGTCACACTGCGCCCATTTCCTCCGCTCTGCTCTTTCTGTCCAGGAGAGACTTGGGGACTGTATTCTAATTCCTACTGCCCAAGAGCACTGGGTGAAGGCAATTATCCAACACATTATCCCATATGTTTTGTGCTGTTTGCAAGCAGGCTAGGGAATGTTTACAGTAGGCTATTACCATTGTAAATATGAAACGTTTTCTCAAATCGTATTACATATTCAAATGAGGCATTCTTTTAGATTTAATTATGTGTACTACCTTGGATGTTTGCATTTGTATTTTATTAATGTTTGCTTGCATCTTTATTAAACATGTTCCTCTATTAATATCTGTCTTTGGAATCCCCAATGCTTTTATAAGTTTGATTTACCTCTTGTACTTTTATCAGTAGTTGTATTAGTTTATTTGGTTGTGTAGAATAACCCCTGTCTGCTTTAAATATCAAACTACTGGATTCTAATTTACAATGCACATGACATTAACATTTTTGGGGAGGAACACATGTTACGTATCTTGTGTCCTTTGAAAAAAAGTTATCTGTTATGGTGCATCGGGAATGGCATGGTTAGAGCTTTTTTATATCTAAAATCGAATAGCTTTCAGATAAATTGAGAAAAAAGTACAGTATTTGTTTTGCCTTGTGAAACAGATGTATAAATAAGCAACTCAAAATCTTCAAGTAAAGTGCATAGTCGTATCATCATTTGAGGTAATGTGCACAGGTGCAATACTGCTGCAAGTCAAATACATGCTTGATTATGTTCATCCTGTTGCATTTCTTCTGTGGCCTTTGCCAGTAGGCAGAAACGAGGTGTGGACTCACTGTCGTTCAGACTTTTGACTTGAAGTCCAAAGATTACATGCAACAGGATTAATCAGGATACACATTTTGTTAATTGCATGTACAGTATTCCCCCTACAGTAACACACAAAAAAGGAAATCAGATTACTGGTACATTTTTAAAATGTGAGGATTACTAGCAGGATTACAATGTTAAAAACTAAAAAGAGCATTATGTGACCCGCTCTATCGAAATCAGTTGGAAGTCTCAACGGCTCATTTCAAAATAAACGTGGATTTACGTAAACAAATGTTTTTCCGAGGTTCGGGTGTTTTGTTTGATTTTAAACAAACAAAGTCTTGGCTTTCAGACTATGAAACTTTTATTTCCAAAATCACACGATAAATACACACCTCTCACTCGCAATCTGCTCTTCCGCAGCGCCGCCCCCCTCCCTCCGGCTGAAATTATGAATGTAAGAGTATAGTAATCATAGATAACACGGCAGGGTCCGTTACAGTTTGTTTTCATCTGATTTCAATTAAACAAAGTCTTGGCTTTTAGAATATTAAACTTGTTTCGGCAAATTCAGATGATAAACTTTGAAGCTTGTAACGGCATAATTACAAGCGGAGAACGGAGTAACTTGACGTCACAGCAGGCACAACAACAGCCGGTGTTTCTCGTGAGGGTTTTCCCCGGGAAACAAACACAATACACACAAACGCAAAATTACACAAACACACACACACACACACACACACACACACACACACACACACACACACACACACACACACACACACACACACACACACACACACACACACACACACACACACACACACACACACACACACACACACACACACACACACACACACACACACACACACACACTCGCGAGCTAGCTTCTCCTCCAAACGGAAATATCTTCCCTCCGTAGTATTGTGATCATTTGCTCCACTAATAACCAATCAGATCGATGGATTCCAGAGAAGAGAAAACTGAAGGCCTTTTTCTCAAAATGATGACTCGGTGACAGTCATTATATAATGTGACATATTTCGCCTAATATTTGGAGTAGGCCTACAACAATCCTGATATCATTAGAAAGCTAGGAATCTCCTCTTTCCAACAGTGTATACAACTCAAAATGTGTCTTCGGGTCAATGCGACTGATTTCGATGGAGCAGGTCACATATTGTTTGTTGTAAAAGGATCAGATGTTCTCTCTTCTGCTGTTCATAGGCTAATACTTTAAGCGTGAATCTATAAGGCATGCTTTCCTATTAATAAAATAATTTCTGATTCTAAAATGACTTGGTTTCTTCTTTTCTAAGGTTACATTGTTCTGTCTTACATAATACACTTAGATTAGGTTACTGATTACATTTTATTTTTTACAGGTAACTAGTTATTGTAACAGAATAATGGTTTTAAAGTAACCACCCTGCTCATCGCCCAAATATCAAAGTAATTAAAAAAGTTTGCCCCAAACCAATGAATCTCCTTTAATTTCCTTAATTATCGATAGCCATCCCAAGCAAGTCAACAAGGAATGTCCCCGATACGACTTGCTAGAACCAATCAACGGCATCCAAACATGTTCCAAGAGCAAACCTTGAAGAACTCATGATGCATTACTGAGACATCCACACATACTCTGCAGAGGGGAAAAGACAAATACAGACTGGATTAAAAACATACAGGTGAAGAGAGCATCAGGACTTTTTTCTCAAAAACTTGGGCCTTCGTACTTGAGTGCAATTACAAAATGTGTCTTAGGCAGCACGACTCCTCCTATATCACGAGGAAGCCTGTTCTCAGTTATGTTATTGGAGTTTTATAAAAGTTTGCTCCAAGGAGGTTTCGTAATTTGAACGCAATATCACAGGAACAGTATGACAAAGCAGTGTACATGTATTTGTCTATTTAGAAAACAAACAAAGATTGTCCTTAAACGGGCCATGTTCTGCTTCTTGGAGTTGTCCCTTGCATGTAGTGTGTTATAGGTTTGTGTCCATGGCAACGGTCTGCAAAGGATAACGTTCCTGTGACAGAGGGTGAAAAGAGGTGCTGCAGCACAGGCATACCAATAAAGAGCTGTTCGAACATTAAAGCATGGAGACATGTCGCAGAGGCACTAAGTAATAAAGGTATTAACCTGACATGAGCAAAATAGGGACCCTTTAACACTTTACAAATTATTTGCATCTAATGTGGAAGGCATAGGAGAGGTATTGAGAAATCAAAGTCAAAAGGCAAAATGAAACTTAATGTTAACAAGGGTCCTTGTCATCAGATTTTGTATTCTGGCTTAAAATATGATGTGACTATCCTCCAGGCATCATTTAGAGCAGGGGTGTCAAACTCAAGGCCCGGGGGCCAAATCCGGCCGGCGACTTCATTTGATGTGGCCCGCAAGAGCTTGCAAAGAATATAATACGTTCTTATACAGTTACATGAAGAGAGAATTATTTGCCCTGGACCTCTGCTTTCAGACGTAGTTAATTACTAAGTTATTACCCTATCCGATAATAATCCAATGCAGAGGCAATAATGTAATATAATAAATTATTTTGTATATATTATATATTTATACATATATATTTATATGGTTACAACCGGCCCTTTGAGTGCAACCATAATGCTAATGTGGCCCGCGATGAATTTGAGTTTGACACCCCTGATTTAGAGGAAGAAATGCCAGAACTATCACTATGAAGTCGTTACTGCTCTTCTATCGTGGATATCGTCTGACAATAACACGCTTTGGCAACAAAGGGAATATCAAATGTCTTTTATTTGGCTAAGTGAACACATTGAAAAAGAGAAAGAGAGCAGACTGAAACCATTCCTCCCATCACATCTGTACAGGTTTCTCTGTCATGGTGCTCCATACTGTCACACATCTGGCTTCTGCCCTTTACGGTGACTTTCAAAGGCTAATATTTCACATTGTGCTCAGATTCACTTACCAATATTAATCTTATTTAATAAATGATTTGTAAACAAACTATGCATCATAGGTTAAGCAAAATCTTTTATCAATAAACCGTTCATTACATTTAATACAATATTAAGAGTAGTTTTACAAATAAAATGAATGTGAGCAACATCAAATTGATTTTATTATTACCCCCCCTCCCATTCTGTCCCCTTTATATACGTCTCTGCTGGAAACACACATCCCCAGAACTGCTACACATAAAGTCACATTTAGGAATATGCAACTCAAAGGCACAATTTAAACATAGAAGTGGACTTCGGGGTTCTTCGTACGGTCATTACCAACCTGGACAAGTCATGGAAATTCAAAATGCTAGTTCCAGGCCCTGGAAAAGTTCTGGAAAACAATATTTTTCCCAAAGTTTTGGAAAAGTCATGGAGATGTAACCAAAGTTGCATCAAATATAATTTATATTTGATCTAATCGCCAAAATAGTAATACTATAATGATCATAAATACTGTATCGTATAGTAATGGAACGTCGAGGTGTTTTGCTGGTGAGAGATTTGAGTTGCTTTAGCCTAGAAGCTAGTAAGCCTACTTGATTTGTTTTAGACATGTTTCAGACCTTATTTTCCTGGTCCATGTTCAAATAAACCATGTTCAGTGGAACCGCTGAGAGAGGCATTGTTTTGGTCATGGAGAAGTCATGGAAAAGCATTGGTGAAAAAGTGTATGAACCCTGGGACTTGTTTGTCCCTCGGTTTAGGAAGTCACTTCGAAGTCTTCAGTTTGGCCTTTTGGCTGTTGCCAAGCTTCTTAAGCAACCGTCATGTTCCAATGGACTTGAATGAACTGAAAAGGGTTACGGTCATCTGATGAAGAAGAAACAAAGCACCCAAACCAGACAGAACCAGTTACTCAAAAGGTGGCCCCGCCCTAAGGCTATATATTTGACTCGTCTCTATTTGACCCTAAATTAGATCAGACTTTACAGAATGAACATCATGCAGCTAGAAAGCTTGCTAGCCATGAAGACCATCAACTCTCAAGAAAAACGACAACGAGGTAAAACATATAGAGAGAAGTGGAGTCATATTTTCATAGACTTCTATACAATCAGACTCGTGCCTGCTTTCCATAAGGAACAATGCAGGTGAGAAGCACAAAGGTGACACGCTGTCAAGCCACAGGAAGAGTCGGGGGACTTTGAATTATTCTCAAGGGACTGTTGATATGTGCACAGCATTTCATAGACATCTATCAAATAGTTGAGATGTTTTAGTCTGGACCAAAGTGTCTTCTCGGGTCAGTTATTTCATTTCGTGGTGCATATTCCTAAACAAAGTAACAATTGATAATATAACCATGATACACAGGGAGGCTGTGGTGTTTGGGGGCCCTGGGGGTCTCAGCCGTGGTGCCTTCTTTGCACATGTTGCTATTCTAGCCTCCATGTTGTTTGCAATGCTGCCATGCTCTGTGTATGACGCCTTTAAACCTAAAAAACAAAACAGGGTCATTTCACAAATAAGGATTAAAAAGGTACAATATATCAGCTGAGAAAGAAAACAATGCTGGAATCAGAACCACATTTCTAAAGGTGTACATGTGTAGTCTTACACATAAAGTTGTCTCAAGTGATATTATTGACTTATTACAAAGCCAAGTTGTATACTCCATTCTGATTCAATTGGGACAGACCATTGCTGAGGAGAATCAAGGGAGATACTATGTGCACATTGTGCGGTCAAATCATTCCGCAGAAATCCTCTGTGGACAACCAACGCTCGTTTTCTCCATCAGAGAAACACCATGGAACATTTTTGGAATATTCATGTTGATATTTGTGGAGAGCACAACACTTTGGATTCATGATGGCTGAACTGTCCCCAGTGAAGAAAAGAAAAAGAGCGCAAGTGACCTGGATGTCAGAGAAATCAAAAGACAGACATGGATGATCATTTTTAAATCAAGAAAACCATTTCAAATCAAAATGGACTGCTCCGCTGCACATGATCCCTTACACACCGTTTAGGTTCTTTTGACAGATAGTGTATATGACAGCAGATTCTAAGTCCACACGGTTCTGCTGCCAGGACAACAGAGGCCTCTGAGGGTCGGGGCCCGGGCTTGGGGCCTCAGTCAGGAGGTGTTGACCTGGTGCCTGGCACTGGGCCTGGGGCAGGGCTCATTGGAAGGTGGCCTTCACCCTCCTCAGCGTGTTCTGGATCCTCCGCGCTTGTCGCTCGCTGGACTGCCGGAAGTCGGCGTCGTTGTCGGCCGCCAAGAGGTGGAGGTCAGAGGTGGAGAGGCAGGCCATGCGGCTCCGAAGGTAGGCCTGCAGGTCCAGGTCCGGGCTGTAGGGGTACACCGCCTCCTGGAAGGCGTGGACCTGGCTCACGACCTTAGCGATGCTCCTTCAGCCGAGGACGGGGGAGGAAGAGGGATAGAGAGCAGAAACATGGGGTTTTATCTCGGTGCAGATTCCACTGAAGTTTCCCTCCTGGCAGCGTCATCTGCTTTCCCTGTGACCTGCTTTGGAGCCAACCCTCGGTCCACAGGAGCCAGCTGTGTTCCTGCCCCCCCCCGCTCGGACCCCCTGACCCCAGCATCTGGCTGCAGCCCATCTCCTCTCAGCATCTGGACCCAAACCTCTTTTCCAATCAAACCCCATCCCACGGGCGCCATCTGGTGCAACACTGGCACCCCTACCGACAACCCCAATCCAACAGCTGTGCCGTTGCCTTCCATCCGCCACTTGTTGTGACCTCGGCATCTGGTCGGCCATATTGGATTGAAGGAGAAGGACACAGGAAAATGTGTCCTCATACAGTGAGCTGGCCGACTTAGAGAGGGATGGATTTTTGGAACGTGGGAAGAGAGCTACCTTTCCAGTTAACTGTTAATATAGTGCGTCACTGAGAGGTACTGTCTGTCAGGACTAATGTGGAGCAGATGATTTCAAACCAAATGTGTTGCATGGCTGTTTGATGAGAGGTTCATTCGTGTTCTCTGTGTCAGTGTTACAGTTGTATACTGTACACACTTCTGGTATCGGCCTAATCAGAGGGACTACAGTGCAAATGAAATTCATGTTAATGTCCTCACAGTGCACGAGAAATTCTGCTGTGTGTAAATGTGTCCATTTATATTATGTTGCAAAGCGACTTTGAGTCCTACAAACGCGCTATAAATATATAATGTATTCAATAGTATTATATTATATGTATTATATGTCCATATGTGTTTTCCAATTGAACAGAATGCAGTCAGGCTTACAGTAACAAGATGACTTCATCAGGTTACCAAACTGTATTCCCTTAAGAGTGTAATCAGATTACTGGTACATTTAAAAAAGAAAAGGGAGATTGCTAGTAGAATTACACTGTTATATACATCTTAAATTAAAGCTCAATATAGATAGACGTCCTGCCTGAATTTTATTTTTGATTTTTATTTAGGCTAATTTCAATCTTCTTTATTTTAAATACAGCTCTGGAAAACATTAAGCGACCACTTTTTTAAGTAAAATGAATTTTCTTTCTTTTAATTGTATAAACCACTGATGACATTTCTCTGTGTAGGAAGTCAACAGACACTGGAATGGAATGGCTGCCATACGTGTGGGGATTGAGATTTAAAAACAATTTGGTGTGGTCTCTTATTTTTTTCCAGAGCTGTATCTTTGAACGTAGTTGAACACCTGATTTAGTCGGGCCAATAGCAAGTGCTCAAGAGGCTGACCCCCCCCCCTCACCTGAGCTTGGTCCACTTGTAGGCCCCAGTAGTGAGGGTGAAGGCTCCGATCTCCTGCTGCTGCACATGCATGGCCAGGATGTGCGCTGACGGCAGGGTGGGCCTCCTCCTTGTGTGCTCCCCCCCCATTAGACACAGGTCGTCGCTCTTCAGGAACACCTGAGCGCAGAGACATGTATCTGCACAGTTAATATATGGCGATAGATGTATCCCCACAGATCAACACTCCCTGTGTCAGTGTGGGTTCAGCTGAGTCGCTCCGCTCTCTGCCGGCTGCAGTGTGACTGGACTGGTGCAGGGCTGGAGCTAAGTATTTGAGGAGCCTAAGATAATATTTAAAATGATTCCCTTTTAGTCAATCTATTGTTTTCTTCACTGCTTTGAGAAGCGTGTGGACATAGATGAGAGCAGCGCCTCCACTGTCCACTTTCCGGTGAAAACAAGGCATCGGGGCCAAGCGGTAAACAATAGTTTCTTCACGCCTAAGAGCTGCTGTGTTGTATACTGCACATCAAACAACAAACACATCGATGTATTGACTTCCTCTACAGGAAAAGGGCAGTAATTGAAACAATGTGGTCTGCAATAGGGGATCGATGTGCTCTATTGATTTAAATTAAACCATTAATCAAAGCCGATCATCGATCTCCAATAACATTGTCTAATAGTTTGCCTGTCCGACCATCATCATTGGGGTTCTTGTAGATACAAAAAGGCGTCGTATTATAAAATGTTTTTAAAAAAACTGCAGCATCTGTATTAACCATCAGTCAAATGACAGCAAGTGTTTTCAGCAAAAAAGGGGCGTGGCCTTGCGTCGAGGGAAAGCACCCAGATGTGTAGCTCTCATCTATAGTGGCAAACACAAAGTTACCCTCTATAGTGAGGGGCCACTATCGTACTATTTACTCCATCACATTTGGTCCTTTAGTTTACGTGCTTTACCTCTCCGCGCTGCCCTCTCTTCCCAAGCCGAGGCACACGGCCTTGGGAGAGCTTGTTATCTTTCCAGTATGATAAGACAGACCCTTTCTCGGTGCTTGGGCATCGACCACAGCTGTGTCTAGATATGACTATAAAACAATGTTTTCCTTAGACAATAACAGGACAGTTTGACTCCCACGGGACAGAACTGGCAAAGTCTTGGAGAATATTGTTGATGTTGCCCATATAGTGGTTAAAGGGGCCTGTGCTGCTCCTTTCCAGGTGCATATCAGCATATAGTGCCTCTACTGCGACGTGTCTGCATGCTCTAATGTTCAAAAAGCTGCAGCACCTCTTTTCACCCTCTGTCTGAAACCAGACTTTGATTGGTTAGCTGACCGGCTCTGTTGTGATTGGTCAGCCACTTAGAGATGTAACACTCGCGCTTATATTGGCTAGCGCTCCAACATTGTATGTGATAAGAGTTTAAGGGGCGGGACATCTCCAAGCAGTTGACCAATCACAACAGAGCCAGCCAGCTAACCAATCACAGCAGACTGGGCTCTGGTTTCAGACAGAGGGTGAAAAGAGGTGCTGCAGCACGGAGACATGTCCCAGTAGAGGCACAACACAATAATATGAAAAAATGTGAACCTGAAAATGAGCAGAATATATTCATACCACCCTGAGTTCTTCCTCCACCACCGGTAGTTTGATGCATCGGGTTCTGCTGGGGCTAACTCTCAGCAGCAGAGCAGCTGCTTTTCTATTGATTTGTTTGCCCTGCAGCCAAGTTTCACAACATGTGACCAGCCTCGCCTTCGGTTACAAACAACATATGTGTGTGCTTGCCGAAACACACCTACACACACACACACACACACACCTGCACAGCTCGTAGCTCCTCCAGGATCTCACACACCTTGGAAGACAGATGTTTCCACGCCTGTTGGCAAGAGAGGAGAAAGTTTTATTTCTAAAAGAAACACTGGATTCAACACAACACGAGTCAATGAATGTAACCCATGGACATATCATATATTCTCAACACTGCTCACTCCTATTCAACGTTCCTCCTCGCTGCGCTCACACTTTCTACATCTCATTTGAATGCATTAATGCACATTTCTCATTTGTGGAACTAATTAAAATCCACCCGCAGAAGAAACACATTGAGCTGCAGGGCACGGGACTTATTGCAGGATGGCGGAGTTCTGCTGAGGAGGAATTCATGAGAAGCAGCCTTACTGGTAATTGCCTGACAGTCACACTCTCCAGACCTCCGAGGACCTGCATGGCTGTGGCGAAGTTCCTCCACTCGTAGCAGTGCTTTCCTATCCACAGGAACCTGGTGAGCAGAGCCACCTGCGTCTGCGAGAGAGGAGAGCTGCGATAAAACCACTAAACAAGGCAAAATACAACAGTAGTGTGCCGAAAGACCAACTACCGGAGGACACGAAACGGGACCTAAAAGGGGGGCTCGGAAAATACATTGGGAACAATCAAGTTCAGAGTGGTGCAGGGATAACGTATGTTTTGGCTGAGCGGGATGTTAGCATTGTTAGCAAGGGCTCCCTCTACTGAAAGCCTTACAATACGATCTGAGGCAAACACACATGTATGATACTTATAGCTTTGCTTCAGCAGGATCATTTTAACATATTAAAACCACTTTTATAACGGTGGAAGCTTAATGGCAATCAGCAGAAGTAAAAAGCTAACTTTAGGCTAACTACATCTCTGGGTGTTATCGAGTAAAGGATGCTCCAGAGCCACTATTTCAAGTCATTGAGTGCCGCCGAAAGACTGTTCCAATGTCCAGCATACTTGGAATTCTACCGAGCCTGGCGTACTTCGTAGCGAGAAATGTTGAGGCTGCACATGTGTAGACTCTGCAGTCTTAAAATCCCCACAATGCTTTGCGCACGGACCAATTTCCCCAAATCTGTGGCGGAAAATGTAAGACGGGGCCTCTCATGTGAAGCACACCTGCACACTTGCTCGCCTGTTCCACTCTTCTTTTTCCGAATGCCAGGAAGGATTCTTGCCTCGCTTCTGAAGCAAGACGCTCGGAAGATGTGCTACCAAGTAAGCGTACTCGACATTGAGAAACACCCTGTGTCTCCACCGCTATGCTAAAAACAGCTAATGTTTAGCGGAGACGTTTAGTAGGATCATTTAGTCATTTAGTTTGGTTAGTGCTGGCTCTCTAGGACATCACAACATCAAGTATATGCAGTGATAAATCATATGGAAGATATTCTAGAAGCATGGTGTCATGGGAAATGGGTTTGGAGACAGTTGCTCCATATTAGAATAAAATACCTTAAAAGTAAATACTAAAATAAAAAGTGGAATAAAAACATTTATATAAACTAAAGAAGTAAAAGTAAAAATGTGCATACCAATATAAAATAAAATTGAAGAACAATATGGATACAAACATTAAACAAAATAAAAAAAAAGAGAAAAATAATATTTAAATACACATCAAATCATAGGAAGGTAACATTTCCAAGATAAATAAAAAATAAGATTTACACATTTAAACTTAAGTTAATTAAAATGTCCAATAGAAGATAATTACATAAAGAAAATGATACAGTAAAAGATAGTATTTATATAAACACAAGTATATAAATATATAACAAGAGAATTGACTATCCAACCATGAGACTACAGACACATGTTGAACGTCTGGCTGCTGTCTGTTTTTATTTCCCAGCGACCATCACTTCCCTGCGTTCACTCTCCTCTCACCTTGGCCGAGTCACAGATGACTATTTCAGCAACGATCCAGTTAGCCACACTGTCAGCGTATGAGAGCAGCTGCTGCAGGAAGCTGTCTGAGGGGGGCTCCTCACACACAGGGGGACCACCGCCCTCTGCTGGGGGACCGTGCTGAGACACATTCCTGCTGGAGAGGGGGGACAGTGATCTGGGAACTGTTTACTAGAAATGATCAATGGTGGAAGAAGATATTTAACTCAAGTAAAAGTAGAAATAGATTCAATTAACTGGCATATAAAACAGAATACTCTCTTTTCTACCACATGTATTTCTTTTCATTTATTTAACAATACGATTTATTTATTTGAAGAGTAAATCCGAGGGTAGATGTTCTATTGTCCAACCCATTAGTAAATGACAATTTAGTTTTTTGCATTGCATTTTTTGCATTATCTATAATGCAATATATTTCTATTCACTTTTTTCCCTTTACCTAAAAAAAATGAAATACTTAGGATACTTTGTCTTATTTTATTTACAATGTATATAATAAAATGGATGTAAAAGCAAAGAATGATCCCTATACTGTATGATATGGTGTGTTCTGTGTTGCACTTGAGATTTGTTATATAATAAAAAGCTTGGAGGTTGATCGTACTTTTTGTTTGTCACTTTAGATGAGAGGACAAATGAAATATAATGTGTAAGCTGGAACATTATACTCACTTGTTTGGGGCGGAGACTTTGTCCCGGACTCCTTGAATTCTGGAGTTGAGGAAATGAACTGGATGACATCCCTGGAACATTTCCTACAAAACAAAGTTCAGTTTTGGACCAGGAGGTGATTGTATGCATAAAGGCATGTCTCCCTCTAGTGGTGAAAAGAGGCAACAACAACTTAAAGATTGATACGTTAGCGACAGCATCATTTGGCTATGAAAAGTCCCAGACTTCTCCAATCATGCAACATTCAATATAATTGGGACAAAA
This sequence comes from Pseudochaenichthys georgianus, assembly GCF_902827115.2. Lineage (NCBI taxonomy): Eukaryota > Metazoa > Chordata > Actinopteri > Perciformes > Channichthyidae > Pseudochaenichthys > Pseudochaenichthys georgianus. The sequence continues at coordinate 7,838,535 of NC_047517.1, read as the reverse complement.
ACAAATAAAAAATAGTGCAAGAGGAAATAGAAATAAAAATACACATACGAATTCAATAAAACATCTAAATGATATTGAATTACAGCTATATATATTGAAAGTTAAAGTAAATGTAAATTCATGCAAGATGAAAAATAAATAAAACACAATAAAAAAAGATATAAAATGAAATAGATAAAATAGTGCAAGAAGAAATACATACAATACTAATAACAGTAATACAAAATAATACAAATAAAATAGTGCAAGAATAAATAGAATAGAAATAGAATAACATACAAACAAATAAAGTAAAAGTAAAAATAACAATTTAATAGTGAAAGAGAATGTTGAAGTAAATGCAGAAATAAGTAATCTACATGGACAATTAATTGAATGTAAAATGTGATACTGTACAGTGATATTCGAATACTGCTTAATGCAGTAATAAATACATACGCAGACTGTATTGTATGTGTTAAAGAAGTAAGGGAGGGGGATGTGGAGCTGCGTACCTGCTGCAGGACGGTGAGCTGCTGGGCGACGTGCTGAGCGCTGCACTCATTCTGGCTGAAGGGGATCCGCTCCCTGGTGGAGAGGTCATCCGCCAGGGAGCCGTGGCAGGGCATGGGCAGGGCCGTAGCGACGGAGAAGGCCTTGTCTTTAGACATGGCTGCAGAGGGCTCCACCTCCCGGGAGAATGTCCACTAAAGAATCAAAAGAGAGATTTGACAAGAGAGGATGCATTGCTCTGAATCACATGAACAGAGATGTAGCAAACTATACACATCTGTCTGACAGGGCAGCAACTAACAATCATTTTAGAGTAATATAATAACCATTTGATCTAGGATCATGGCAGAAAGTAGCGACAAATGTCCATTCTTGTTCAAGGTGATGTCTTTGAGGATCTTTCCACACCTTAAGGTTCACATATAGGTTATTACATCTGTTAAATTGTACTCATTTTATCCAATGAGTATATGCTAATCATGAAAGCATCATGCACCAGTTGGCACTCATGAAACTTAGGTTTGGATCAAACTGAAAATTAAAGACGAAACAGAGAGGAGTAAAATGCCCAACATGTTTTATTTCGTCATGTAAAAAGTTCTTCTGCCATTTTAATAACAAAGGTGTGGAGAGACATTGCAGTCTTTGCCTCATTCTTCAGATGTGTCTTTACATCTTAAATACTTATTGAGCTTTGAACGTTTGGTTTGATTAAATACCGTTAAAAAAAGAAATCATGGACTTGTTATCACCCTGCTGCATCACACTGTAACCACAATGTAAAACCTCAAAAGACACAGAAGGACAGATTTATTGTTTGGTGGAATCGATGATAGAGACACTGACCTTTCTTCCAAGATCCTCAGTGGATGAATGCACACACACAGAGTCATCCTCTTCCTGGAGGCTAAGGAGGCTTTCACTTCGGTGGCTCCACGTCGTGTAAGCCGGGGTGTGGAGAGCAGCCAGAAGGACCTCCCCCCGACTGTCCACAGGAATCACCTGAGGAAAAAGAATACATGTGAAAACTACTTATATTAGGGGTACAATCTAAAATAACTATTTCTGTCTTTATTTAATATAAGTCTTTCAAGCTGTTTAAAATATGTAGCGCGGAGTATGGGTTTTGTTTACCTACTAAGTACAGTCTTAAAGGAAGATCGCAGGTTTGTATTTCGGGTCCTACATGCATACAAAGCGTAAGGAAATTATAAGGTACAACAGAACAGGTACATATTATAAAACTGTACTTGTTATTATAAAATGTTTATATTGTAAGTTTGATATCATAACCTTCAAGTAAACTTTAATACTTGAAGATTTGTTATGTTTGAAACAAACAATGTAGCTGGGTCATTCTACAGAACAGGTGGAAGTGCTGTCACTTACTTTTGCAGACACCAACATACATGACGTTGACCTAATACTCACATTCATTACATATGTTGAATACATAGAGATTGTCTTTGCAATGGTACTAAATAAAAAATAAATAAATGGTTTTATACGTAAATTGCAATTTATTTAAAATGCCAAGTTCAAGGAACTTTGATCATATATGGAAGTGGAGCCTATACACTTAATTTAAAAGATTATTTTTCAATAAATACATCTAATTTATATTTACATAACATTGCAAGCATTAAATATAATACTGAAATGGTAACAAAAAACGCAAATTATTATTAATAATATCAAATAAATGTCAGTCACCCAAAATTACGTCATTGGTGTTACTGCTACACAAAACGCTTTTATTTTGAAATAATGTACTGTCTCTGAAGTGCCTCCTGTAACAAGAGATCCTTTGAGGCAGTGCAGTGGACAAAGACATAAGTCAGATACTTCTTACTTTGTTTGTTAAAGGTGTCATTTTATCTTCAAATTGTACGTGCGTCTTTCAAGTCTGTCATGAGTGTTACTCATTGCATAGCCCTAGGGGTGAACATTTGAATGGGAACATGTATTGTATTGAAGAGTTAAACGATTTTGATATTGACTGAAGCCATATTTGGTCTGACACATGGCAGCCATTTTGTTAAAATGGTAGTGTTTTCTCCAAATTGTCACTGGTGTTACCGTCACTGGTGTTACATTACATTACATTGCATTTAGCTGACGCTTTTATCCAAAGCGACTTACAATAAGTGCGTTCGACCAACAAAATACAAACTTGAAGAAAACAGAATCATAAAGTACATCAGGCTTCATAGAGCAAAAACATTTCAAGTGCTACTCAACTGGCTTTAGATAAGCCAGTCATTTGTTAGTATATAAGTGCTTTGTTAATAGTTCTATCGCTCGAAGTGGAGTCGAAAGAGATGAGTTTTCAGTCTGCGCCTGAAGGTGTGTAAGCTATCTGCTGTCCTGATGTCAAAGGGGAGCTCATTCCACCATTTTGGAGCCAGGATAGCAAACCCACGTGTTTTTGCTGATGGGAACTTGGGTCCCCCTCGCAGTGCGGGTGCAGCGAGCCGTTTGGCTGATGCAGAGCGTAGAGCACGTGCTGGGGTGTACGGTTTAACCATGTCCTGGATGTAGGAAGGGCCAGATCCATTCGCAGCATGGTACGCAAGCACCATTGTCTTGAAGTGGATTCTAGCAGTTACCGGAAGCCAGTGAAGGGAGCGGAGGAGTGGAGTGGTGTGGGAGAATTTAGGAAGGTTGAAGACCAGACGAGCCGCTGCATTCTGGATGAGCTGCAGGTCGGATGGCACATGCAGGTAGACCAGCCAGGAGGGAGTTGCAGTAGTCTAGGCGTGAGATGACGAGAGCCTGGACCAGAACCTGCATGGCTTTCTGGGTCAGCTGGGGACGTATCCTCCTGATGTTGTAAAGCGTGTATCTGCAGCAGCGGGTTGTAGCAGCGATGTATGCATTGAGTCACGTGAATGGACCGCGAACCAGTCAAGTGATTCATTCAGGAAAGGAAGCAGTTGCTGCTTCGGACGTCACATGTCACGTGATTTGAAGCAAGCTTCGAAGCACTGCTTCTATGGAATAGGAAGTCCAGGGTTGAAGCTCCGTTCGAAGCTTCAGTGTCAAACTGCCATCACTACCGCTCACAACAACATCAATAGAGGACTGCGTCGGGTAGTTTTTAATCATACGAAGCCAGATTAAATGAAAGAACAACTTCTCCAACCTTATACCTTTATCCAGAGTGCCGTGGTTCATTGTTTATTAATGTGGTTCAGCGGCATTACCGACCGCTGCTCTTCCACCGGAGTTTAGTCTACTGTTAACTCGTGGCAGCGGCCGCTGTAAAGTATTCACTGTCTGACTGTCACACAAGCAGCTGATAAATATCCCCCATCCCCATCAGTGAATGTGTTTTAGTCTGAAAGCTGTTTGGCATCACAACGCTGTTATGAAAGTTTCTCTGGCATTCTACCGGTGATGTTACCATAGCAACCGAAGCTAATCAGACTATCTTGACTACTTGTTCCTATCATATTGTAGCATAAGCCGTTTTCTGCATATTTTACCGGCGTAGTCTTCGTCATGATTTTACTTGTGATGGCCACATGTAGCCCATGTATTGATTCCATCCGATAGCTGCAATAATACAAAACAACAGGAAAACGTCTGCCTCTTCACAATGGTCAATAACAGTGAACGGATGGTCATTAAAGTAAGGTAAAATAAACAGAATCACACTAAGCCTGGTTAGTGTTGCCTGACTTTATATAAGTGTTTTTAATAAGTGTGTGGTCGCGTTCTAGTCACTTTGCTCAGCGCTACTGCTTGTTACAATTTGTATTCGCTGTACTCGCCATGAACTGTTATTGATCAGGTTAATCTCGACCTCCTCCAATGTAAGCGTGACGTATTTGGTTCTTAGATCTTGGCGGGTTGCCGACTCCAGCAAAGGTCAATTGTGTCTAGAGTGCGCCATCTAGTGGGATCAACTGAAATGCCGGGTATTGCAGGAAAAAGGCTAAATGAATGCGGTAATGAATGCTATAATTTGGACAATTTTGTACCAATATTCGGCGGGCCGGATTAAAAAACCCAATGGACCGTATATGGCCCGCGGGCCTTAGTTTGCCCATGCCTGTGCTAGCTTGATAAAATCAGCCCAGTAAAAGATGGTGTGGGATTGTAGGATGAAAGTCTTATAGCAGCTTTGGTGGTATTGGTATTCAACTTATCGTTACCATTAAATAAACATTATACATTCAATTTTCTTTGTTATTAATATTCTTTATTACTGTGTACTTTTAAGTGAAGATTATTATTATGCGAGAGGGAAACCAGGTGGTCAGAATTTCATGTATTTATTAAGTATTGGCATTTTAGAAAAGCTGCAAAAAAGTATAACTTTAACCTCAGTGTTAAGGAAGCTTTCGAACGTATCGAGGAGGCTGGACTTAGGGGTGAAGTCCACCTGTCTACAGTCTGTGATCCAGAACTGGAGCAGATCCAAACTGCGATGGAAGATCTTCTCAGCTTCTCCTGACATGTCGGGACCTTGCCTTGAATTGAAAAGAAAAACAGAATGCTCATACTATCAGTGCAAAATCGTTCATTCTGTGAGCTGTTTGGCATTTCATTATACATACTTGACTTATGTTAATTTTTATTTAATAGTATTTTATCTTTTTAGAGGACATTATTAGTTAAACTCCTTGTATTTCTTTACATATTTCCAATTTGTACTGCATACTTCCAAGAAGTAAGATAAGTAGGGTTCTTAACCTGTTAAGCCCTAAGCCTGTTTTTCAGGTCTCAGGCTCGAAGATGACATGCCCAGAACAAATGACTATATCTTCACTTCTAAAAGGGGCAAATTAATAATCTTTTTTCTCAAAGCAATGATAAACCTGTGAGTTGGATGTAGAAAAGTCAGAATCAATATAGATGTTTTTATTTGAAAGTAAATTCAGATTGAACACAGTAAAACAATTTAAATTATAGTGTCCGTCCAAAGAAAACCCATTACTTATAGTGAAAACCACCCTTGAATGATGGGATAGTAGACTAAAAGCTTTAGGAATCCAAACTATAACATATAATAAGTACCCTGTATCAAGATTGATGCAAAACAAGTGAAACCTGACCTTTTTAGAGAGGTTTAGAAAAAAAACCCACCTCTGGGGTCATTTGGGTGCCATAGCTCTGGAACCCATCGGTCGATTTTGATGATTGACACTACTTTTGAACCGTTAGAGCCAATAGAATAGGAGGGTTCCTAAACCCATCTAAACATTACTATTGGTGAATGAGAGTGACACACAGCCAGCATGCCCAAAACCGGAAGCTCTCATACATTCTATATGAAAACTCCGTTTATTGACATAAATGTTATGATGGATTATCAGTAATAATTTCAAAGTGACACAGAGACATTGGATTAACCTTCAGCAGCGTTTATGTGCATTGTAATGCCCTTGAACACAACTTTTGATCAGAAAACAGCAAAGGTAAGACGTATTTGCCGTAGTTGTGTGTTGTCTTTCCTGGCTTTCGCTGCCGCGAGTTCTTGTCACACAGTGATAATACTAATACCATTGGAATCTGTAGAATATCAGCTTTCATATGATATGAAGTGCGCGGGGGGCATCAGGCTTAACATGTTAAGAAGAGAAATAGCAAATCTAATTCAACATCCTATGTTAACATAAATATTTTGTCTATTTAAACTTTTATACAACATTTTATTTCAACTAATATGTTTATATCTTAATTATCTTAAGTTATTTCATTCTAAAATATAACAACAGTCGCAAAACCCAATTTACCCCACGATAAATAAAGTATTCTGATTCTGATGACATTTGGTTGTTTAGCCCCTCATGCTATAATCATGTGTATTTTCACCATTCCTGTTTATGTGTCTTCTCGCAATTATCACTGGCCCCGTGTATCTCCTAATCCCGCTGTACTTCTCGGAGACTTCAACCTCGAGACAGGGAAGATAGACGAACTAACATCTCTGTTAACCGCCTTTGCTTTCTCACTGTCTCCATCCCCACCAACTCATAAAGCTGGCAATGTCCTTGATCTCATATCCTCAAGGAACTGCACTACTTCTAACCTCTCTGTAAACCCGCTCCACACATCCGATCACTTCTTAATTTCATTCTCTTTACCCCTTTCCAAACATAACGAACTAATCGCTTCTCATCCTGCACTTGTCCGCCGTAACCTCCGTTCCCTCTCCCCCTCTACCTTTGCCTCATCGGTGCTCTCAGCCCTCCCTTCCTCTGACTCGTTCCAACTCCTGCCTCCAAACTCTGCTGCAGAAACTCTCCTCTCTACTCTCTCATCCTCTCTGGACTCTCTCTGTCCTCTCACATCTCGGCAGGCTCGTCAGTCCCCTCCTGCTCCCTGGCAAAATGACGTACTGTGTGCTAATAGAACCGTCCTTCGGGCAGCAGAGCGGAAACGGTGGAAATCCAAACACCATGACGACCTCCTAACCTATCAGGCTCTCCTCTTTCTCTGCTTTGATCTCTCAGGCAAAAAGCACTTTCTTTCAAGATAAGATCCAATCTTCCTATTACAATCCCAAAAAACTATTTTCCATCTTCTCCACCCTCTTGGACCCTCCCAAAGCCCCTTCCCCCTCCTCCCTTCTGTCAAGCGACTTTGTTAACCACTTTGAAAAAAAGGTTGATGATATTCGCTCTTCTTTTTCTGACTCACCTTTACTCACCACTGGGTCACCAGACCCTCCTTTCACCCACACACTGACCTCCTTTTCCCCTCTCTCGCCAAGTGAGATTCTTACCCTCATTACCTCTGCCCGCCCTACCACCTGTCCTCTCGACCCTATCCCTTCAAACCTCCTTCAGACTATCGCTCCTGATATTCTACCGTTTCTCACCCATTTCATCAACACTTCTCTAACTTCTGGTCACTTTCCAAACGGTCTCAAGGAGGCAAGAGTAAACCCTCTCCTAAAGAAACCCACTCTCAACCCGTCAGATGTTATAAACTACAGGCCTGTCTCTCTCCTCCCGTTCCTGTCTAAAACACTTGAACGCGCTGTCTTTAAACAACTCTCCTGTTATCTCCATCAGAACAACCTTCTGGATCCACACCAGTCTGGTTTCAAGGCAGGTCACTCCACAGAAACTGCCCTCCTTGCTGTCACTGAGGAACTGCACACTGCTAAAGCAGCCTCCCTCTCCTCTGTCATCATCCTGTTGGACCTGTCTGCTGCATTCGACACAGTGAATCATCAGATCCTCCTTCGCACTCTCCAAGAACTTGGAGTTTCAGGCTCTGCACTTTCCCTCCTCACCTCATACCTCAAAGACCGCACCTACAGGGTTACTTGGAGAGGGTCGGAGTCCGACCCTTGCCAATTAACTACAGGGGTCCCTCAGGGCTCTGTTCTTGGTCCCCTCCTCTTCTCCTTGTCCCACTCTTGACCTAACAATCAACATCGCCACCTCTGTTGTTTCCCCGACTCAGACTGCAAGGAATTTGGGTGTGACCCTAGATAACAACCTGTCCTTCACTGCAAACATAGCTGCTACAACCCGCTGCTGCAGATACACGCTTTACAATATCAGGAGGATATGTCCCCAGCTGACCCAGAAAGCGACGCAGGTTCTGGTCCAGGCTCTCGTCATGTCACGCCTAGACTACTGCAACTTCCTCCTGGCTGGTCTACCTGCATGTGCCATCCGACCTCTGCAGCTCATCCAGAATGTAGCGGCTCGTCTGGTCTTCAACCTTCTTAAATTCTCCCACACCACGCCGCTCCTCCTCTCCCTCCACTGGCTTCCGGTAACTGCTAGAATCCACTTCAAGACAATGGTACTTGCGTACCATGCTGCGAATGGATCTGGCCCTTCCTACATCCAGGACATGGTTAAACCGTACACCCCAGCACGTGCACTCCGCTCTGCATCAACCAAACGGCTCGCTGCACCCTCGCTGCGAAGGGGACCTAAGTTCCCATCAGCAAAAACATGTAGGTTTGCTATCCTGGTTCCAAAATGGTGGAATGAGCTCCCCATTGACATCAGGACAGCAGATAGCTTACACACCTTCCGGCGCAGACTGAAAACTCATCTCTTTCGACTCCACTTCGAGCAATATAACTATTTACAAAGCACTTATATACTAATAAAGGACTGGCTTACCTAAAGCTAGTTGAGTAGCACTTGAAATGTTCTATGAAACCTGATGTACTTATATGATTTTTCTTCAAGTTTGTATTTTGTTGGTCGAACACACTTATTGTAAGTCGCTTTGGATAAAAGCGTCAGCTAAATGCAATGTAATGTAATGTAATTTTAAGATTTACAGGAAAAGCTTTAGTGGAGATTGCTGGATATACTGTACCTTGCAGCAGCTATGAATTTATCCATAATGAACTGCAGTAACTGCTCAGGAGTGCAGAGGAAACGATAGGTATACAGGAACTGCTGGATGTAGCCTTCCAAAGCTGCATTTCTGCAATGAAAATGAGAATATCAACTCAACTAAGTTCAGAGAGTAACAAAACTGTTTATTTCAGAACTCTCAGAGCATGTGGGAGATTGTATACCTCCAGGTATCCTGCATATTTGTGCCCAGAACATTTTTAAAACAAGATGTCAGTAGGTGCCTACTTTAAATGGCTCCATTCAGCGTGAGAGAGCATCACACCAAAGCCCCCTCCCCCCCCAAACTATTACAACATAGTTACTGGTGGTGGGTGTCATGAGAAAAGCCAAACAAATGGGTATTCATGAAGATCAACAAAGCAAAAAAATAGTACATTGTAGAGGGAGTCAGAGGCGGTGTATTCAGAATGGACTTCCACACTTTATTATTGTCGAGGACCCCTGTGCACGTCGTGTCGTATGAAAACGTGCTCTGCCGAGCGGAGATCCGCGGGAACCCGGGACACCTGAGTATCATGTTGGGCAGTGGGAATCAGAGCAAAAGTCTCGGCGGTGTCCTGCAGGCAAACCCGCTGTGCTGACGCCGACCAGGGAACCGATGTGTTAGGGAGGAAATCTCCTGGAACTCTCAGCGACTTACCGTAGACCATCTAAGCCGTGGAACACTGCAGGTCTTCCTTGGGCACGGTCCGCATTCCCAGCATTACCCAAGGCAGCTTGTCGACCCAATTTCCGTCTCTGAGTGCTGCCTTCATGGAGCGATGGAAACGTTCACAGAGGCCATTAACCTGAGGGTGATAAGCGGTTGTCCTGTGAAGCTTAACCCCCAGACCACACGCCACGGCGTTCCAGAGCTCAGACGTGAACTGCGAACCCCGGTCAGAGGAAATGTCCGACGGGGTACCAAACCGACACACCCACGTTGCAATGAAAGCCCGGGCTATGTCAGCTGCAGACGTCGGCACGAGAGGAACCGCCTCCAGCCGACGGGAACGTCCTGTCCACCATGGTGAGGAGGTAGGAAAAACCCTGAGAGGAGGGAAATGGATCCACTAGGTCGATGTTGACGTGGTCAAACCTCCTCTCCGGCACCATGAAACGTTCCAAAGGGGCTTTCGTGGGGCGATGCACCTTAGCGCGCTGACAAGCCACGCACTCACCAGCCCAAGTCCTCACGTCCTTTTTAAGTCCCCGCCAGACGAACTTTGCGGCCACCAAGCGCAACGAAGGTTTACCGCCGGGGTGAGACAGGTCGTGCACCGCCTCGAAAATGGAGCACCTCCAACTGGCGGGAACGACCGGTCGCGGCAGTCGTGTGGAGACGTCTTACAGGAGAGTAACGCCTGCGTCACCGAAAACCACGTCTTCCAAGCGCAGCCCCAAGCTGTCCTCCTTCAGGGCTTGTACGCCGGGGTCCGTGACCTGATCCGTCACAATGCGGGTATAGTCCAGGCCCAACTGGACGGCCCCGATGACGACCCTGGAGAGGCAATCTGCGACCAGGTTTGATTTGCCAGCCACGTGCTTAATTTCCGTGGTGAACTCTGAGATGTAAGACAGCTGCCGCTGCTGATGTGCAGACCAAGGCTCAGCCACTTTTGACATGGCGAACGTGAGCGGATTGTGGTCGACAAACGCCGTAAATTCACGGCCTTCCAGCAAAAAATGGAAGTGCCGCACGGCCAGCCAGAGTCCAAGGGGCTCTCGGTCAAAGGCGCTGTACCTGCGTTCTCTGGGCGTCAGCTGACGGCTGAAAAAGGCGAGTGGCTGCCAAGCGCCCTCCACCCACTGCTCGTGCACCGCACCAACTGCGTAGTCCGATGCGTCTGTGGTAACAGACAAGGCTGTCTGAGCCAACGCGGTCTTGACCTCCGTAAAAGCAGACTCAGCTTCCGCCGTCCAGTCGATCGCCTGGATGGGGGTCGTACCCTTCAAAGCCTCATACAGCGGCCGCATAATGTGGGCGGCCCGGGCGATGAAACGGTGGTAGAAAGTCACCATCCCCAGGAACTCACGGAGCGACCGGGCTGTGTTAGCGGGCGAGGAAACGCTGCGACAGCCTCAACCTTCGCCGACAGGGGTGCTGCACCGCCTTTGGTGACGCGGTGTCCGAGGAAGTCAATGTCAAACACCCCGAACTGGCACTTTGCAGGATTGATTATCAACCCGTGTTGGCTGAGCCTCGTGAAAAGGGCTCGGAGGTGTGACAGGTGCTCTTCCACCGAAGCGCTGGCGACGAGTATGTCGTCCAGGTAGACGAACACAAACGGCAGGTCCCGCAGCACCGAATCCATCAGGTGCTGGAACGTTTGAACTCGAAAAGTCCAAACGGCGTTATCACTGCCATCTTAGGAACGTCCAGGGGATGCATGGGCACCTGGTGGTATCCGCGCACCAGTTCCACTTTAGAAAACAGTAACGTACCGGCCAGATGTGCTGAAAAGTCCTGAATGTGTGGCACCGGGTAGCGGTCAGGTATCGTGGCGTCGTTGAGGTGGCGGTAATCCCCGCACGGGCGCCAACCGCCGTTCGGCTTGGGAATGACGTGTAGAGGAGAGGCCCAAGGACTGTCAGAACGGCGGACGATACCCAGGCGTTCCATGGTTGAAAACTCCGCCCTCACTACTGCAAGCTTAGAAGGCTTCAAACGCCGGGCCCTGGCGTAGACTGGGGGACCATCGGCGGTGACGTGGTACTCCACCCCATGCTTGGTGGTGAGCGCGGAGAAGGTGGGTAGCGTCAGGTCTGGAAATTCAGCCAACGACCTGAGAAAAATGTTCGCTCCCGACAGCGAGCCCGACAATCCGTCGTACGCCGTCTTGCCAAGTGTACACACGAGGGAGGAAAACGTCATGGCATCAACCAAGCATTTATTTTTAACGTCCACCAGGAGTCCACGAGCACATAAAAAGTCTGCCCCGAGGAGGGGAAAATAAATGTCTGCCGTCACAAAATCCCAGTTGAACCGCTGTCCTCCAATACACAAACACATAGGCCTCACGCCGTACGTGCGAATGGGGCCGCCATTAGCCATCGTCAACCGCGGTCCATGTCCCCCATGAGTGACGTCTTCCCTCGACGCAGGAACAACACTCCGTTGAGCTCCTCTGTAACACAGAAACAAGCTTCCTGAGACTCTGTCGCTGACAAAGAGAAGCCTGCTCGTGCCGCCAATGCTCAGGGCCACTACTGAGCGCCGGCTCCTCCGTTTCCCGGAGGCTTGTAACTGCAGGGAGCAACACACTTCTTCGCCCTGGCCCCGAACCGCGCGTGGTAAAGACACTCTCCTGTGTCCCCACGCCGGCTTGGTACCGTCACATCCAGCCTCCCCCAAGCCTTCTTAACTGTAGAGGGGGGGCCGAGCGTCACAGCTAGCGCCTCTGCACGGGACTGCTTGGTAACCAGGAAAAAACGGTCGGCCTCTTCAGCCAAGGCACGGGGCTCCTTAACCCTCTGGAGTCTAAGGGTATTTTCTCGAATTGTTGATGTTTTCTTAAATCCCCTTTTAAATGTATTTCTTCTCACATGGCACCCCATGTGTTAAATATCAAAATGTTCAGAACAATCTCTGGTATTGCTATATATCCAAATTACTCACCTTAGAGCACTGTTTGATGAGATAAGTAGACTATCTTATCTTTATCTAAAGCCAGTTGAGTAGCACTTGAAATGTTTTTGCTCTATGAAACCTGATGTACTTATATGATTCTGTTTTCTTCAAGTTTGTATTTTGTTGGTCGAACGCACTTATTGTACGTCGCTTTGGATAAAAGCGTCAGCTAAATGCAATGTTACGGTGTGTGCAGGAAGCAGGACCCAAATGCAGATTAAAGTGTCAAAAAATAACTCCTTTATTTCAAGGCTATACGATAAACAAAAACAGCACTGAGGTTACGTACTGTAACCCAGCTTCTATGAGTATAGATGCAGCCCTCTAAGGCTATCGCTATTGGGTAATCCCACTGCACGTGTGCAGCACTGACAGACTTAATCCATGCCCACCTATGATGTGGGCCCCACCTCCGGCCTCACTTCCGTATAAATAGGAAGATGGCCCGTCCAACTGCTCCCACACAAACAGCTTTTCTTCAGCTATTCGCGGAGCCAGTGGGGCCCGAACCTTAGAGGGCTGCGCCTATACTCATAGAAGCTGGGTTACAGTACGTAACCTCAGTCTATTTCGTATAAGGCTTCGCCCTCTAAGGCTATCGCTATTGGGTTAAGGGCGAAGCAGGATGTAGTCCACGCCCCACTGGTCCGTCCGTAACCAGAAGCACACAAACCCATCTACTCAATTAATAACCCATGCGAAAAAGAAGGAGCATCACAGTCCCTGGAAATATAGCATTATTCCAAATGAATATTCTCTTTAAGGGAATGAAGGTGAATACCCGTCGTTTAAAAAAAGTAGAGAAAAACAAATCCCACTTGTTAAACCTATAAAAGAGGGGCAAAAGGGGCAGCTCTCTGAATGCCGATAGGCAGGAGAGAGGGCACGCCGTTTAGTCCCTGACATTACTCAATCTGACAGAACACTCAGTACTGAATGTGTAAGAGAGGAATGGGAGACATCCCTCAAATAAAAATGAATAAAAGAACAGGGGGAAGACCAAGATGCAGCATTGCAAATGTCTTCCACTGTCATTCCTCCATGCAACGCCATAGAGGTTGAAATTCCTCTGGTGCTGTGCGCTTTGATGTTTTCTGGGGGATCCACCCCAGAGTAGAAATACGCCTCACACAACCAGTGTGACAGCCGCTGTGCAGACAGAGGCTGCCCTATTGAGTGCTCTCTGTAATGCACAAACAGGCGCTGAGACTTGCGCAACGTGGCTGTGCGTGCAATATAACATGACAGCGCACGTACGGGACAGAGGAGATGACATGTGGCTTCCTCCTCTGATGTGTGAGGAGGAGGGAAGAAACCATCCGAAGTGATCCCTCTCGATCTAAAAGAGCTTGTGATCACCTTTGGCATACAATCCGGGTTAAGGCGCAAAACAGCTGAACTGCCATCTCCTTGGATCCGGAGACATGACGGAGCCACAGAGAGAGCAGACACATCACTCACCCTTTAGCTGATGTGAGAGCCAAGAGCAGAGCTACTTTGGCTGACAAGAACTTCAGGGGGACCTGATGGTTCAAATGGAGCTTTACTCAGTGCGCGTAAAACTAAGCCAAAAACCCAATAAGGCACCAAAGCGCGTGACACATGTCTGAGTCTCTGTGCTCCCCGTAGAAAACGTTTTGTCAGCGGGTGACTAAACACCGTGCTGACCCCAAACCTACGTGGCAAGATGAAATGGCAGCAGCAGCAGCATGTTTTTACCGTGCTATAAGCCAATTCCTGTCCAGCAACAGCTGGAGGAACGGCAGCACGAGGCAGGGGGCCCGCAACGGGGTCCAGGTTTTTCCCTGCACACCACACGGAACGCTGTCCATTTGGCTGTGTAGGATGTGTGTTCAGCAGCTGCGCTGATCGAACACCTCCCTGGCGATTTATGTAGGCCGCCGCTGCTTTGTTGTCTGTTTGAATCAACATATGTTGATTGTACAGCAACGGGACGAAGTGCTGGGGCACTTTCCATACGGAGAGTAATTCCAGCACGTTTATATGGAGAGACATGTGACCCGGGCACTGTCCCCCCACTGCCTGCGACATGCACGTTCCTCAGCCTGCGAGAGATGCGTCTGTGAACACTGCGGTGTGTGACGTCACTCTGCTCAGGGGCACCCCCACTGACGTGGAGATGATTCCAGTGGGTCAAATCCAAAACCACGGAAGGAGGAATGTACACCATGCGTCTCCTCTGACGCACGGGGTCGATGCACAGGCGAATAAACCACCTCTGGAGTCTCCTCACTATGAAGGAGACCCAGGGGGATCACCACGTGACCAGCTGATATCATGTCTAACAGCTGCATCACGGAGAGGGCTGTCACCGCCCCACGGGGTGTGACGCGCCGGAGGAGAGCTGTGACTTTCTCCCCTCTCCGCTGTGAGAGTCGCGCTCTCATGCGGGCTGAGTTCAATTCCACTCCCAGTTAAAAAGATAACCTGGGAGGGACGAGGACAGCTCTTCTTCCAGTTGATAATGAAACCCAGGTTTGACAGATGAGATACTAGCTGTATCGTCTGTAAGCCGCTTCCTCCCTTCCTGGAGCGAGCCAGCCACAGCCGGTCGTCCAGGTAAAATAACACTCATCCCCATTCTGAGTAGCTGCTCCCACCGGCCAGGAATGAGAAACGCAGGAAATTGCTGTGTTTCGGGATGATGGTTACGTGGAGGAATGCATCCTTCAGGACTATGGATGTGCACCTCCCTGGTGAACACTCCAGCACCTGTTTGATCGTCAGCATGGGAAAAGGCCATTCCTGCCGCTCTGCACGGAGCGCGAGACACTGTTCCCGGGATGACAGGGCTCCCTGTATCCCGAAGAACTGCGGGGGGGAGAGGCGAACTGCAGAGACTACTCTCTGCCCATCCGCCTGCTCATCCATCTGTCCATCAGACACATGCGCCGCCACCCTGACTACCATCCAGTACTCTGATAGCGTCGGGTGTACATTCTCTGGATGTGCTGTGGTTGGTGGCAAACCACGCCAGAGCCCTCCATAAGGGATGAGCGGAGGTGTGTGCAGTGCTGTCCACCCGAGGTGTAATAATGGCCCTCCGTGGGCTTATTACGACCGTGGGTAGGAGGTACGTCTGAGACAGAGGAACAATCCGTGCTGCCTAAACCCAAAAAGTTTAAAGGTAGACGGATTGAATAGTACGCCCTGCTGTTTTATTAACCGATAAGTTAAAAAACCCAGCCGGCTTAGGCAGCGAGCCATGCTACCAAGTAACCAATAGGCTATTGGCAGCCAGCTTAACCGGGGAGCCTTGCTGCATATTATATTCCATCTGTCCATTGAACACACGCGCCGCCACTCAGCGCGCCAACCTGCTCTGGATGTGCTGTGGTTGTCATGGTGACGAGCCACGCCAGAGCCCTCCAGACGCTGCACTTCACACAGGCTCTCATTATGTCCACTGTAACACATTTTCCTGTCAAACAACAGTAAAGCGCCGGCAGTCTCTTCACAGACGCCTGCACTTCACTGCCATACCACAGTACTCATACTGTGAAATGATTTTACAGCCTTTCTCATTAACAGTAAAATACTGGCAGCAGAGACCCCAGCAATACACTGAAATTATACAGTATTCATACTGTTGGACAATTTCAGTTTATTACTGTAAAAAATTAAATAATTCACAGTGACATTCTGGTTAGGGGGCTGCCAGTAGATTAGTGCCGAAAACCGGCTGAAAAATAACAGTAATTGCTTACAGTGTTAAACTGGACACCGAGGTGCGTTCATGCTCAACACCCCTAAGGGATGAGCGGAGCTGTGTGCAGTGCTGTCCTCACTGTAATAATGGCACTCGTGGGCTCATTATCGTGTGTAGGAGGTAGGTTTGGGACAGAGGAGAAAAACTGAGCTGCCTAAAAACCAATAGGCTTTAAAGACAGCCTATTTATGCAGCGAGCCATGCTGCCCATAACCGACAGGTTAGGGGCAGCCGGCTTACCCGGTGGGCCTTGCTGCTTATTATTATTCATCTGTTCATCGAACACACGCGTCGCCATTCTGAGTAATATTCTGAGAGCGCGCGACATGCTCTGGATGTGCTGTGGTTGTCATGGTGACGAGCCACGTCAGAGCCCTCGCCGCCGTTGCCCGTGAAGCAACCCAAGAGGGGCCCGGACAGAAAAGCTGCGAGGGGGCCTCCACACGCTGCATCTCACACCAGCTCTCATCCTGTCTCTGTTTAGGAGAAGGCTCGTAAACTGGACATTGAGGCGCGTTCACGCTCAACCCTGCTGAGGAATGAGCGGAGGTGTGTGCAGTGCTATTCACACAGTGCGTAATAACAGCCCTGGGCTCATTACGACCGTGTGTAGTAGGCACATCTGGGACAGAGGAAAAACCGTGCTGCCTGCTAACCCACAGGTTAGGAGCATCAGGTTTAAACGTCAAGCCTTGCTGTCTAATAACCGCCTGGTTAAATACAGCTGGCTTGCGCCACGAGCCCTGCTGCCGCTAACCGACAGGTTAGGAGCATCAGGTTTAAACGTCAAGCTCTGCTGTCTAAAAACCGCCTGGTTAAATACAGCTGGCTTGCGCCACGAGCCCTGCTGCCTGCTGACTGACAGGTTACAGCCGGCTCTTGCACCTCAACACGCTGTATTGCACAGCGGCTCTCATCATGTCGCCGTTTAGGAGAAGGCTCGTAAACCGGACATTGAGGCGCGTTCACGCTCAAACCCGCTTGAGGAATGAAAGGTGTGTGGAGGCATATCTGTGACATAGGAAACAAGCCCGTGCTGTCTAATCAACCGCCAGGTTTTAAAGACAGCCGGTTTGTGCCGCGAGCCCTGTTGCCTAATAACCGACAGGCTATGAGGCAACCGCTTATGTCATCCGGAGGAGAGCTCTCCTGAACCGGGGGAACGGGGAGATCTCATTAGGCGGCTGCCTTTCCGATGATCTCCGGGAGTTCCTGGAGAATACCGCCTATACAGCAGAGCCTAGATGGCGGATAGTGTCAGCCCGGCAGCCGAACCTATAGGCTCGCTTCCTCCCTGGAGCGAGCCAGCCACAGCCGGTCGTAATTCATATATCGGCTAACCCAGAGCCCCGCCCTGTCTCCCCCGTCCGGAGGAGAGGGAGAATGGGGCCAGGGGGAAATGTTTGCTTTCTAGTAAACAGCTCTGAAAAGAGCTTGTACCTGTACAGTGCTTCTGCAACGGAGTGCTGAAGAAAAATGGGAGCAGTTGGACGGGCCATCTTCCTATTTATACGGAAGTGAGGCCGAAGGTGGGGCCCACATCATAGGTGGGCGTGGATTAAGTCTGTCAGTGCTGAACACGTGCAGTGGGATTACCCAATAGCGATAGCCTTAGAGGGCGAAGCCTCATACGAAATAGAACAGAACACTCACCGAAGACCAAGTCAGACGAACCGACAAAGACAGACAGAAAAACCAGAACTTAAATACACACAAGACTAATCATACAAACAAGACACAGGTGAGGAGGGAGGAGAAAACACAGGGACACCAGGTGCACACAATCGGGTAATCAGGGAGGGAAAACAGACAGAAGGCAACAGGCAAAACAGGAGGTGAACACCCTTCAAAACAAAACTGGAAACCAAAGACAGAAAAAGACAAGACAAAACACAACACAGACAGATCTTGACATACACATTAATCTACAAGAGGTAAGTACATGTGCTGCTCTGTATGATAAGCCAGCATGAATGACAACAAATCCCGGTACCCTCACTAACGGGTCCGGGTTGCAACACAGACTAATCACACGGTGAATTATGTATCATAACGTGTCACCACAACATACATTACATACATTTAACCGAATATTTTCCGTGAATGACGGATTTTTTCTAACAATGACGGAAACATCTGAAAGCAGTCCGTCATTTTGACAGATTAGAACACAACTCGGAACAGCGCCAAAATGTCCACCAGCGGCCCACATTATATTACATCCTTAGTGGCCAGGTAGACTGAGGGCGATCTACTGTACTCTACTGTAGTCTGTAAATATTATTTAGTCATTCACACCCCTGTCCAGTTGGTGGCGAGGTTGTGTATATTAAGTAACTATTGTGTAGTCTTGTTTTTGACCTAGTTGATTACCTCGTTGTTTAACCGGCTTTAGCAATCGCAAAATGTCACGGCAGCTGATCATCCGAAGTTTTTTTAATAAGCCCAGTAATTGTGATGGTGTGGATAAACGAGGTGAAAAAAAAGGGATTGATGCGGTGGAGGATGAAGGACAAGCCAGTAAGACTAAAACTGACAATGTTCAGCCAGCGGCAGAGGGGCAAGCAAGTGGCAAGGAGTTCAAGCGGGAGTACCGGGTTCAGTGGGAGCAAGAGTTTAAGTGGCTGCGACATCTGTAGAGAAGCTATGAGTAACGGATTTGTCCGAGGGTGCACGACGATGCAGAAATCAGCGTTCAGGCTTGGCTACAGCAGATCAATTGAGTTGTTCTTGTAAATGTTTTGTTCATATTTTGATTGTAATTGTCTCATTTAGGCACAGTGGTCGCAGTGTTTTTAGCGGCCTCTGCCCCCCTCTGCTGTGCTGTCAGTGCAGGAACAAATAAATCATTCATGTTCGTGTTGACATGAAAAGTGACCACACGGTCGGTGTCCCTGTTCATCTTTTTTTTCTCCATGCCCTTAAAAGTTCTGTATGAATCATTAAAAAAAAATGAATGAATGAACATTTGCTGCTCAGTACCCAAACATACAAATTAAATATGTCTCATCTCATCATTAAAACATGAAAAATGACGGAAATGTTACGATCCTGTCCGTCAAAATGACGGACAACAAAAAAGTCTAACGCAACCACTGTTTAGGACACTTCTATCTGCTGCTAGCAACATAACAAAACTTCCCCTACTAACAGACTACATCAAAAACACTGACAATAATTTGTCCCCTGAACAGATCAAATCAAATCAAGTTTTATTTATATTTATACCAGCACATTTATAAACGATTTTTGGTCGAGCCAAAGTGCTTTACAAATAATAAAAATAGCCTACAGTAGAGACACTTTACAGCAAATACAACAGCACAGATTGTTCAGAATATCAGTATGACAAAAACGACACCCTCTATCCTTAGACCCAGGTACAAATGGTAGAACAAATAGTGAAAAACTCACAAGCTTGTATTAACCACAGAACTTATTTTGGGAATCGAAACCAAAAACAGGTTTGAAAAACCAGTCACTTCAAGGCAAGGGGGCTAAAGTGCTAAAATGCTAACTAATTTCCGGGGTTAAAAACTCTTACACCACTCTATTGTCTGTGTAGCCAAAGTCTGATGGTTGTCCAACACTGATTTAAAACAAATGATTGAACAGCACTGTTGTATAGCCTACTGCATGACAGGCTAGCTCGACAGGAGTGCTAAATGCTAATGTCAACATGCTAACATGCTAACATGCTGCATTTCCACTACATGCTACGGCATGGCTCAACTTCCTTAGAACCATTTATTTTCCGTTATCAAAAGTGGTTGATAGTAGCCGGTAACCTTTTTGGTTCCATCTTTACTAGACATATACAACAGGGGACATCCTGCACCAACTCGCTATCTTATTTTTTGTTCTAGTTGCGTTATTAAGCTATTATTATTATTATTATTATTATTATTATTATATCAGCGGCATAATGTCCTAATTTGACAAGAATAGTTAATTTTCGGGAAAATATTCATTGTCCAACAAAAGTAGTCATTGTGACGGACCGAGGCCTTCAAAAATAAACCCTCATCAGTAGTACCTGGCGTAGAGGTAAGCCATGAGGCCTAGAGGAGACCCGACCTGCAGAATGCTCTTCCCTTTGCTGTTGCCGAAGCTCAGAGCTGACGGATCCTCAGAGGAATGGAAGTCCAAAGAGCCGGGTCCACAGGAGGCCAAAGAAGGAAGTAATGAAACCTCCAAACCCCACTGGTCCACACTCAGAATCTGCCGAAATATAATAAATAATGTCAAGGACAGAAGAGCCAAGGTGTTAGATAATAAATAAGAAAAAGCATTGTTTGGATTTGTGACACTTTGAAAGTACCTCAAGATATTTCTTCACCGTATCCAAGAAGACAACTTTGGATCGGAGTTCCGCAAGCTGGGACTTGAGTTTGGACAGCATCAGTTTGTTGTCAGAACCTTTGGTTGAATAAGAATAATTGGATACAATGATACTGATACAGCACTGATCGAGTTTTTCTCTAACTATCCAAGTCTGTTCACATTTTATATTCCATTAACCAGTCTTTAGACACTGCCAGAGCCCATACTGTGTTCCTGTTAGTGTGTACTTCCTGTCTGTCTTCTTCTGCTGTTCCCTTTAATGTTTACATCCGGTCTCTTTTCTTCTGCTGTTCCCTTCAGTGTTTACTTCCTGTCTGTCTCCTATGCTGTTCCCTTCAGCATTTACTTCTTATCTGTCTCCTATGCTGTTCCCTTCAGTGTTTACTTCCTGTCTGTCTCCTATGCTGTTCCCTTCAGCGTTTACTTCCTGTCTGTCTCCTATGCTGTTCCCTTTGGTGTTTACTTCCTGTCTGTCTCCTATGCTGTTGCCTTTAGTGTTTACTTCCTGTCTGTCTCCTATGCTGTTGCCTTTAGTGTTTAATTCCTGTCTGTCTTCTTCCGCCGTTCCCTTTAGTGTTTAATGCTGCCTTCTGTGGACTTGAATACATTTCCTTCTCTTTAACAGTTTTCTTGTTTAGGTTTTCTTTTTGGCGTGTTTTCGTGCTTATCACAAATATTGAAATGAATATTAAGAAAGAAGTCCATGTTTTTTTGTTCTCACTCAGACATTCAAATCCAGCACCAGACAATTTTCACAATGCTATGGACAATATTGCACATTCGATGAACAATCTGCACTAATGTACATTCTCAAAATATGAAGTGACTGTTATTTTGTATATATTGATTGTTGTGTTTTTATTTAGGTCTTAATGTGTTCACATGTAAAAATGTGTCTTTGACTGTGTACATACATATTTGCACACATATTTTTACATTTTATATTCTATATACGTTGTTTTTATATTCTGGATTGTGGGAAACAGTGTTTTGATCTCTGTCTGTACACACAAACTGGAAGATTGACATTAAAGTTGACTTTGACTTTAATGTGTTTATACCACAGCCGGTATCAATTGACCAGACTTCCTTCTGCAGATTGATGTGACAGCAAATGATCTATTTAGGCAACAGTAGCTCAGTGGGACTTGGCTTGGGAACCGAATGATCGCGATTGAACTCCCGATTGGAGCTACAATATGTTGTGTGGACTGGTAGCTGGAGATTTTCCATTGCATCTAATCGGGACTGCCACAGTGTCCTTGACCAAGGCACCAAACCCAGACTGCTCCCTGGCCCTGGGAAACCTGGCAGCCTATTTGCTCTGACACCTCTACATAGTAAATATGCATGTGTTTGTATATGTATTTATGTATTCAGACCTAATGGGCTTAGGTCCTGTGACCTGTTCTGTGTATACTAACAGACAGAACAACTGGATATCCCCTTGGGGATAATTGGATCAGGAAAAGTCTTGATCAGAGCATCCTTAGCAACGGTCTGCTATTGTAAAAGAGCAGATCGCTGAATGTCCAAATTGACCAATCAGAATCGAGTTTTCAATTAAGTTGTGAAATAATATTTTATCCACCACACTGGAGCTTGTGTATGCTGTCAGTGTTATTGTGGGGGAAACTTCTGAAGCAATTGGAGTCAGGACTCAAAGAGAGACACGATGGAGAGCTGGAGCTTTGATGGCAAACACTGACGGTTTATTTGGAGCTACGGCCGGAAAATTGACGAGACATGTCACAGGGCCACGGTCTGACCACACGGTTGAGATGCCACAATTAATTCTGAAGAGCCCTCCTGTAGCTCAAGGTTTTAACTAGTTCAGAGTGTAACTGCCAGTGGAACTGCCAGTCAGCTGTTCCTAAGGCTGACTTCATCTCTGGCTACACCTCCCTGCAGACCCTGGATTTCCTTGCTCTCACTGAGACCTGGATTACTCCATTCAACACATCCACCCCAGCAGCTCTCTCCACAGCATATTCCTTCTCCCATACACCCAGACCCACTGGCAGAGGAGGGGGCACTGGTCTCCTGCTCTCTCCCAAATGGAGCTTTTCCCTCTTCAAGCTACCTAACTTCACTCCTTCCACCTTTGAATTCCATGCCGTCACAGTAACCCATCCTATACAATTAACCATTGTTGTTCTCTACCGTCCACCAGGCGCCTTGGGGAACTTCTTGGAGGAATTAGATCATCTCCTCTCACACATCCCTGAAACTGGCCCTCCCGCTGTACTTCTCGGAGACTTCAACCTCCAGACGGGGAAGATAGACGAACTAACATCTCTGTTAACCGCCTTTGCTTTCTCACTGTCTCTGTCCCCACCAACTCATAAAGCTGGCAATGTCCTTGATCTCATATTCTCAAGGAACTGCGCTACTTCTAACCTCTCTGTAAACCCACTCCACACCTCCGATCACTTCTTCATTTCATTCTCTCTACCCCTTTCTAAACATAACGAACTAATCTCTTCTCATCCTGCACCTGTCCGCCGTAACCTCCGTTCCCTCTCCCCCTCTACCTTTGCCTCCTCGGTGCTCTCAGCCCTCCCTTCCTCTGACTCGTTCCAACTCCTGCCTCCAAACTCCACTGCAGAAACTCTCCTCTCTACTCTCTCATCCTCTCTGGACTCTCTCTGTCCTCTCACATCTCGGCAGGCTCGTCAGTCCCCTCCTGCTCCCTGGCTAAATGACGCACTGCGTGCTAATAGAACCGTACTTCGGGCAGCAGAGCGGAAACGGTGGAAATCCAAACACCGTGACGACCTCCAAACCTATCAGGCTCTCCTCTCCTCTTTCTCTGCTTTGATCTCTCAGGCAAAAAGCACTTTCTTTCAAGACAAGATCCAATCTTCCTATTCCAATCCTAAAAAACTATTTTCCATCTTCTCCACCCTCTTGGACCCTCCCAAAGCCCCTCCCCCCTCCTCACTTCTGTCAAGCGACTTTGTTAACCTCTTTGAAAAAAAGGTTGATGATATTTGTTCTTCTTTTTCTGACTCACCTTTACTCACCGCTGGGTCACCAGACCCTCCTTTCACCCACACACTGACCTCTTTTCCCCTCTCTCGCCAAGTGAGGTTCTTACCCTCATTACCTCTGCCCGCCCTACCACCTGTCTTCTGGACCCTATCCCTTCAAACCTCCTTCAGACTATCGCTCCTGATATTCTACCGTTTCTCACCCATTTCATCAACACTTCTCTAACTTCTGGTCACTTTCCAAACGGTCTCAAGGAGGCAAGAGTAAACCCTCTCCTAAAGAAACCCACTCTCAACCCGTCTGATGTTATAAACTACAGGCCTGTCTCTCTCCTCCCGTTCCTGTCTAAAACACTTGAACGCGCTGTCTTTAAACAACTCTCCTGTTATCTCCATCAGAACAACCTTCTGGATCCGCACCAGTCTGGTTTCAAGGCAGGCCACTCCACAGAAACTGCCCTCATTGCTGTCACTGAGGAACTGCACACTGCTAAAGCAGCCTCCCTCTCCTCTGTCATCATCCTGTTGGACCTGTCTGCTGCATTCGACACGGTGAACCATCAGATCCTCCTTCGCACTCTCCAAGAACTTGGAGTTTCAGGCTCTGCACTCTCCCTCCTCACCTCATACCTCAAAGACCGCACCTACAGGGTAACTTGGAGAGGGTCCGAGTCCGACCCTTGTCAATTAACTACAGGGGTCCCTCAGGGCTCTGTTATTGGTCCCCTCCTCTTCTCCCTGTACAAAAACTCGCTCGGATCAGTCATTAGCCCGCATGGTTTTTCATACCACTGCTACGCTGACGACACGCAATTAATTCTGTCCTTTCCCCGCTCAGAGACCCAGGTCGTCGCACGCATCTCTGCTTGTTTAGCTGACATCTCTCAGTGGATGTCCGCTCATCATCTCAAGCTCAACCTTGACAAGACTGAACTGCTTTTCCTTCCAGGAAAAGATTATCCCACTCTTGACCTGACTATCAACATCGGCACCTCTGTTGTTTCCCCGACCCTGACTGCAAGAATCTGGGTGTGACCCTAGATAACAACCTGTCCTTCACTGCAAACATCGCTGCTACAACCCGTTGCTGCAGATACACGCTTTACAACATCAGGAGGATACGTCCCCAGCTGACCCAGAAAGCGACGCAGGTTCTGGTCCAGGCTCTCGTCACCTCACGCCTAGACTACTGCAACTCCCTCCTGGCTGGTCTACCTGCATGTGCCATCCGACCTCTGCAGCTCATTCAGAATACAGCGGCTCGTCTGGTCTTCAACCTTCCTAAATGTTCCCACACCACGCCGCTCCTCCGCTCGCTCCACTGGCTTCCGGTAACTGCTAGAATTCACTTCAAGACACTGGTACTTGCGTACCATGCTGCGAATGGATCTGGCCCTTCCTACATCCAGGACATGGTTAAACTGTACACCCCAGCGCGTGCTCTACGCTCTGCATCAGCCAAACGACTCGCTGCACCCTCGCTGCGAGGCGGACCCAAGTTCCCATCAGCAAAAACACGTGGGTTTGCTATCCTGGCTCCAAAATGGTGGAATGAGCTCCCCATTGACATCAGGACGGCAGAAAGCTTACACACCTTCCAGCGCAGACTGAAAACTCATCTCTTTCGACTCCACCTCGAGCGATAGAATTACTAACAAAGAACTGCTAACAGAGCGCTTATATACTAATAAAGGACTGGCTTATCTATAGCCAGTTGAGTAGCACTTGAAATACTTGGCTCTATGAAACCTGATGTACTTATATGATTCTGTTTTCTTCAAGGTTGTGTCTTCCTGGTCGAATGTACTTATTGTAAGTCGCTTTGGATAAAAGTGTCAGCTAAATGCAATGTAATGTAATGTAATAATCAACATTCTTCAATAGATAGACTAAACAGCTGAGGACACTGAATCACATGTGTTGTCTCTTATGGCTCGGGGTCATCTACACCCCGAGAAGGATGTGTTCCAGGTGTCCCACAACAATAACTATCTCTGACCGAGAGTTGCCCGGTCATAAACTGGCAACATCAACAACTTGCTAGGGCAGCCCCTCCTTATGGGAGATAACGGCTGCTCAAGGTTGGTCAGCTGCGTCAGAGGGCAAAAGGTAAACATGTAGGGCGAAATGATTCCCAGACAGTTATGCTATAGGTACCATTGTTTTTTCTCTCTTGCTGCAGCAGCTTCTGGTAGAAATTTCTTGTTTTCTTAAGATTCCTTGTTTCAATCATCAGCTGTTGCTGCAGTTCCTGTAAAAAAGAAAAAAGGCTCAAAATCACACTCAAGGCCTAAAGAAAACACCACATGCTTTTCACGGAAAGAGCTTTGTTATAAATAAATATGTGGCAGCACTTTATTTCTCTCTCTTCACCATGGCAACAGAAGGCAACAGCTCTTTTGTAGTGAAGTGATCGAGGAGTCGTAGCAGCACGGCTCTTAAGGTGTGACCTTAGTGGTTACACATAGTGGTTACACAAACCTTCAGAAGAAGCAGCGCTGCCATCAAAGCGTGCTAACACAAAGACTATTCATTAATATTCTTCTGCAAATGATATTAACTTTCTTTGCCGAGGGCCAAGTTCACATATTCATATTCAGATCCAGTTTGGAGAGAATAATATGTCAATTATCTTAAAGTGCCCCACATGTTCTCGTCCTATTTACCCCAAAGCTGACCCACTTTATTGCAGATAAGAACATAAATCCTGCTCCGATAACCCAGCATGAGAATAAAACTAGGGAGTGAAACTGCATTTAATAAGCAGTTAGATATAACACAATAGATAGCCTACATTGCAAGAATGGAAATGAAAAAACACTAAAACACAAGCTGCAGTTTATCACCATAAAGTAATAAAACACAAATATGAGGATATTTTGATGGATATATTCCAAGATCTTTTTTGTGCAGAAGACCTCTTCTCTCTCCTATGAAAGGGGCCTTATTGTGCTGATGTTCAGGTTCATATCAGTATGTAGTGTCTCTACTGGGACATGTCTCCATGCTTTAAGGTTCAAAAAGCTCTTTATTTTCCTCATACTGCCTGTGCTGCAGCACCTCTTTTCACCCTCTGTCTGAAACCAGATTAGTCAAGCACTTAGAGATGTCCCGCCCCTTATAACCTATAGAACACACTACAGGAAATGAAAACTACACAATAGGGCCACTTTAAATAAATATGCACCCACAGAGTGTTGCTTCCTAATATATCCTTCTTTATTTTAAAATGTATTGTAAACTTGGAATTCTGCCAGTAATCCTTGTTTTTCAAAGATTTACCAGAAATCTGATTACATATTTTTTTCATTAACAGTAATGGAAAACTTTACTTACTAATTACTAACTAATATTATATATGTTAAATGACTGGATTATGATTATTGATGCGTTTTAATCACAGCTAGTAAAGGTGGAGCTAATGTTAATGCTTCTGCTGCATATCTTAGTCTAAAATTACATGTACATTTTTATTTATTAGTTCATTCATTTTTGTATTCGCTGGTAATATTTTGTTTTAGCTAATAATCGGAATCTGTAGACAATAAATACAAATATATTATTATTATTATTATTGTTATTATTATTATTATTATTATAATTATATACATTAATAATACTAATAACAACAACAACAACAACAATAATAATAATAATAATAATAATTAATAATAAATGTAAAAAATACTTTACTTTTAGTACATCAACATTACACTTAAGTAATATTCTTGAATACTAGTTACAGTCCATCACAGCATGTAATCTGTTACTCCACAAGCCTGGTAAAGGTCAAATCTGACATTTGCTACCCACCTGTGTTTTCACATCCAGACATGGCGATTCCGTGTGCTGCCCCAGATTCACTGCGTACTCCATTACTTCTGCACTGAAACCCTCTGGTCCGTAGAGAGCCAGGGCCCAGGCCGGGCTGGAGCGGGGGCCCAGCCCCTCGGCTCTGGACCAGGGCGAGAGGAGTCGCTCCGATGCCAGAGAGTCGCTGTCCTCCATGTTCTGCAGCCAGTCCTGGCTCATCTGCTCCTCCTGGGTCAGCCCTTCCTCTCTCCCTGAGGGAAACTCAGCTTCAGAGGGGCTTTCATCGCTGCCCCCCGCCGAATGATCCCCTCCCTCCATGAGCCCTGTGTCCAGACTGTCAGTGCTCACACCTCGACCGGTAAACAGGGAAGCACAGAGAAAAATAAAGAGAGGGACAGAATCACATGAAAATTCAAAGAGATCTAGGGATGGTGCTGAGGGTATTTATTGCTAACCCTGTCATGGGTGCACAATACACCCACTGTCTAACAGACTCCTAATACCGCTATCCCTTCATCTCAAGTATCTTGCATTAGCCTGTTTGTAATCATCACTACTAAGATTGAATTGCACAACCAGCACAGATGCAAAGGGTGTGTTTGTGCATGTCATTGGCCAGGAATGAGTCCCAGAGGAGAGGGAGAACATCTTTAGAGTCAGCTAGCAGGCCTTGGACTCGTATGAATGTGGTTCAGTTCTTAAGAACAGCATCCAACAGCCAGTTACAGCCCTCATGACTCCAGGCAGCAGCCAAGTTCAGTGAAATATATCAAAACATTGCAAATAGATTGGGGTGAAATACAGTTTCAAATCTGTTTATACAATTCTAATCATCAAAAGGATTGTTTAAAGGGGGCTAATTTATTAAAAACAAAAAGGTTTTGATTGTATTTTGTACATACAGAAGAGGATAAGGGTCACATGTGAAGTGTGAAGTGACTGTTTTTTCCTCCTTTCCTTAAAAGTAATTACAATTTAAATCTCAAAGTTCTGATTTTAGTTTTCCTCAGAATCTGCCCTCTTTCCTAAAATGTCCGACTTTCATCTCAGAATCCAGATTTTTTTTCTCAGAATTCTGACTTTAATCTCAACATTCTCACTGCAATTTCATAACAAAAAAGTAAGTACCCATTTAAGGTATAAGCAAAAGCAATTTTTCATTAGCATTTATATTTGTATAGACTATATGACATCACCTCTGGTGTGGTGGATTTTGATTTCAAAATAATCTTATCAGCCAAACACAATGGGACAACCACTATATTGAAGAGCAAGCAGGCATTGATTTACCAAAGGCTGAAATGAAGTGTTTTGTACAACGACCTCATACGTGTATGTGATATAATGCTGAGTATGCAACATGGACCACAATCATATCAGTTAGTGAGGAACCTAAGGCCACATAAACAACCATCTTTGTAGGGATATGTGCTGTAAGCATAAATAAAAAAACAACTTCTATAATCTGTTGAGTGGTTAATATATCTAGAAAATGTAATATGCATTATATTCCTTGCTTCAAACCAGTCACATGCTTTGAGTGTGTTGATGGGTACATCTCCAACACTTGTACTTTGAGTAGAGGCATACAAGAAAATAAAACACGATTTTTAATCTATTGATTCGTGTTCACCAACACGATTTGCCCCTTTTTTTCGTGTTGCACAGCACGATTTTAAAAGCAATGTATTTCTACTGCCTGCAGCACGTCTTTTTCTCCGGTCGGGTCGAGGAAGACCGGAAGCTGTGTGGTTCATAAAAACATGTTCTCACTCAATATCAAGCCACAGTTATTGCTTTTATTTGAAATCGTATAATTTCGGACTTTTGTAGCCGTCTGTGAGGAAAATAAATGGGGCTCAGAGCCTCAGGATACTGAAATCTGTATTTTTTTAAATCTTTTTTTCCTTCTAATTTGTTATTCTTTTCAAAATAACACACTGTTATTTACTCACCAATAACACTCAATTATCCTTGCTTTTATTTATTGGTTTAATTCCATAATCTCGGGCTTTTTTGGTGTCCGTCAGGAACTGAATTTCAAAATAAAAATAACCGGAAACAGACGTAGGCATTTCGAGCGATTACCCAAGATCCTCAGCTATGGTTTTAAGCTCGCTTATTGGATGTTTTAGCCGCAATGCATGCTGGGATTATATGATATGAAATCCGGACATTTTTTAAAAGAATAAAATAATACTTAATTCCGAGTGTTCTTGCTTTTCTCTTTGAAAGTCATCACATCGCATTGTAATACACGGTTCGGCTGCATTGTATATTACAGATCTGCCGTAGTTCTTTATTTATAGAGCCCTGATGAGAAGACCTTTGGAAAAACTGAGAAAGTGCCGCCGAAACTGAATACTTGACGTGGATCAAAAATATATACAACAATTAAACAACATCTTCAATTTCTCTTCACACAATACGTCTCCTTGCAGTATCAACACTAATTCGGCTGACTTTTACATTTGATCTAATTCACAGATAGGTTATATTTACACCATAACGGTGCACAGCTGATAGAAAAGGACAGTAGTTTTCAAAGATATTACTGATTTTCTTTGAATGTAAGAATGTAAATACTGAGTCTGAAATAGTATAGCAATATGCTGTAAAATGATGTGAAAGCATGAATAAAACGTGTCCTACACTAATAATACAAAGTTATTATGGCTGTGTGTACCTTGTGTGCACCGCCTAGTGGTTAAAGCACGTTATTGAATTATTGTTTTTATGTGTTATAATATAACACATAAAAACAATAATGTACTCTTAATATTGTTTTTATCAAATATTATTTGAATACAAATATGAAGAGTACATACTTTCATAGGGGGAAAGTAGAAGGTCTGTGATAGAAATATAGAATATAAAAAATCAAGAAGATACTATAAGTGATCTCTACACTAAAACAGTTTAGAGCAGGATGTACAAAGATATTAATAGGAGGAGGTGCAAAACAGAACAACGAATTAACATTTATTTAAACATTAAATAACAGATTAAGGTCTTCTTTTAAATAAGAAAAAAACGTTGGGGGTATCTATCTACAGATAAATATTAAGCCTGACAAAGTACTTAACGTCTAATATATTGCTTTCCTGCAATGTTAACTATGTTGAAGCACTTATTTTAACTGATATTATACACATTAATTATACTCTTATGTATGTAGATAGAATAAGAAATGTGCAGAATATGAATATGTTTAATGGTGGAGGTACACACATATTGATAGATGTCTTGTAATGCACTGTTGAGGAACCTGTGACCCAAGTGTTTAATTTATTGCATAACTACACCGTAGTTGTGTATGATATGTCAATAAACCTTTGAAAATCTTGAAAGGGATGTGCAAAATAGCCATAATATACAGTCTTTAATGAACTATTAGTAGAGAATAACGAGTAATGAATATACTTTATTACTCGTTTCCATTCATGTCAATTGCAGATACATGTTTAGTCTTCTCAAGCACCAACTATCAAATATCTCTCCTGATTGTTGGCACTTGACAATCACCTTCCCTGAATTTTACTCAGGTGTAACTAAAGTCTGATTTAAGGGTTGTTTATATTTCACATCATTAATCAGAATCTGCAAAGTAACTCAAATAAATGCAGTGGAGTAAAAATACCAGGTTAACCTCTGAATTGTAGTGGAGTAGAATTACAAAGTAGCAATGAGCTGTCATGTGGGTATATATTAATGCTGCGCATTATGGACACAAGCGATTTTCACCCATTTATTAATTATATGTTTTACATTTGATAACACCAATGTGTTTAATACTGGCAACTTCTAATTGTGGGAAAAACGAAAATGTTCAGTAGAGACGTCCCATAGAACATTTTGCGAAACACAATAGCCAGCATGTGTAGTTCTGGGGGGGCATTCGATTCCAGTTTTGGATAGTCTGGCGTGGTTTCGTTCCATTTCACACAGCTGTTTGACGCTCTGCGTAACCTTACGGGGACTGTAGTCCTAAACGATAGCTGGCGATTATAGGTAGTGTAGTGTCTTCGGCCATCCTAAACTCAGAAATGTTGACAATCGCAATGATGCTCGAAATGTCCCTTATAGGCCTACGTCTGTTTCCGGTTATTTTTATTTTGAAATTCAGTTCCTGACGGACACCAAAAAAGCCCGAGATTATGGAATTAAACCAATAAATAAAAGCAAGGATAATTGTGTGTTATTGGTGAGTAAATAACAGTGTGTTATTTTGAAAAGAATAACGAATTAGAAGGAACAAAATATTTAAAAATACAGATGTCTGTATTCTGAGGCTCTGAGCCCCATTTATTTCCCTCACAGACGGCAACAAAAGTCCGAAATTATACGATTTAAAATAAAAGCAATAACTGTGGCTTGATATTGAGTAAGAACATGTTTTTATGAACCACACAGCTTCCGGTCTCCCACGACCCGACCGGAGAAAAAGACGTGCTGCAGGCAGTAGAAATACATTGCTTTTAAAATCGTGCTGTGCAACACGAAAAAAAGGGGCAAATCGTGTTGGTGAACACGAATCAATAGATTAAAAATCGTGTTGGTGAACACGAAATGCCGTGAGACTGGGTTGGAGTATGCTAAACTAGTGAGAGAATCGCTGGCAACTACAACAAAATTAACATATTCGACCGTGATTTAATTGTAATACATGTTTCTAAATGATGCCGAAGTAACAACATACTGATACCGGTTAGTAAAAACCATGAATTAATGCTTTGACAAGTCTGCAGACAGACGGAAGGCGAAAAACCTTTTAAAATGCGTGTTAGCTGAATGGAGATCGGCTAAGCTAACGCAGTATATGCTCCGACTGTCCACACTCACAACAACGGCCTACAGACATAAATAAACCAGACACTGTATTCACCATGACACAGACAGTCTGTGGTTTGTACTTGTTTCACTTTTGTCTAGTTTCTGAACAGATATGAGGAGCTGTGAGCTTGAGTGCTAACAGCTAACGGCTGATGTTAGTTTTGTTTTTCACATTGAAGATGACATCACGGCTCCGCCTACACTGCGTTACGATGGTTACTATCCCAGTTCCTAAATTGTAATGGAAACGCAGGATAAAGTGAGCTTGGCCTACCAAGGCCTAACTATACCGTACTAATGCTGCGTTCACACCGGACGCGATGCGATGTTTGGGGGCGGCGTGATTACATGTAAAGTCAATGCAGAGACGCGGACAGACGCGATTTCTCTCCGACGGCGAGCATGAAGCGGTGGACGCGACGCGAATCACGCGATTGAACGTCAAACGCGAGAGTTCCATTTTTTCAACTCGAGCGTCAAATTCACGTGACGCGTTCTCGCGGAAGCCAATCAGCGTCACTGACGTTCAACCAGAACACATCAGCCGTTAGCTGTTAGCAGTTAGCACACAGAGATCACAGCTCCTCATATCTGTTCAGAAACTAGACAAAAGTTAAACAAGTACAAACCACAGACTGTGTGTCATGGTGAATACAGTCGCTGGGTTATTTATGTCTGTAGGCCGTTGTTATGAGTGTGGATTGAGCATATACAACGTTAGCTTAGCCTGGTCGACCCGATCTTCATTCAGAAATAACCTGATCTCACCAGAATGCGTGACTCCACCACGACTCCTTAACACCGCATTGCGTGGTGGAGTCACGAACTTTGTTACATTTACGTGTCGGCACCACGCAAACAACCCCAATGTAAAGTGAATGAGGCTCTTTTGTCATGGTGCACACACGCATTTCTACAACGTCCTGCAGTGAGCTTTTATTCTATATAACGTTTTTAAAATCTACTTTATAGCTTGTAGTAACTCAAGGGAGGCTTCTTTTATTTTATTTGTATTCATAATAATTTAAATTTTTCGTCAGAATGTATTATGGTGCATTAGTTACACATTTTTGTTCTAAAAAAACAATGCATTGTGTGTAATACAACTGTGATTTGTATTACATTAGTTAGTTTTTAAGGAAGGCCAGAGCTTCAGCTGTGTCAAATAGATTGTTCCCTTTAGTTAACGTTTTTTAAAAGAACATTATATTCCGATTTGATCATGTCCCCTTTATTGTATTACGGAGAGCAATGTGAGCATCCATTCCCATTGGATAACGGAGGATTTTACACCCGGAAGTAAGTATTCTCTTTACTGTCGATTGATTTTACAGTGATATCTGCACTACTCATCAACTCAAAAACACCAGATTATCCTTGTTGATTACACAATATTGATTGGTTTAAATTGTGTACAATGCTTTTGTAATTTCCCCCTTCGATTCGGAGAAACAAATATTTGTTCAGTTTAGGATGGCCGAAGACACTACACTACCCAGAATCCTCAGCTATCGTTTGGGACTACACCATGTGCTTTGCTTGACAAACCCCGTGGTTTGTCCTCAAGCTCTGTGATTGGATGTTGAAGTTTACGCTGAGTGACAAACAGCATTTTGAAATGGAATGAAACCCATCGATGGCACACTATTCAAAACAGGAATCGAACGTCTCCTACCCCCCCCCCTTAGGTCACAGGCTCATCCAACAGTGCAACACAATAAAACAGATACCAGAGCCCAGTCTGCTCTGATTGGTTAGCTGGCCGGCTCTGTTGTGATTGGTCAACCGCTTAGAGATGTCCCGCCCGTTAGCGAATCATGTTCAATGTGTTGGAGCACTAGACAATAGTGTGAGTGTTACATAGTGATGGAGGCCTGTGTGGCACAGTGGGTTGTGCGTAGGTGTTTGGATCAGGGGGTCACAGGTTCAAACCCCACTGCGGTCAGCATGTCGTTGTGTCCCTGAGACACTTCACCCCAAAATGCTTCTGTGGGGATTGCCCACAGTATTGAGGATGTAAGTCGCTTTGAATAAAAGCGTCTAACAAGTAACATGTAATGTAATGTCACTATGTTACAGAAGTAAACAAAGTAGTCCAAATGAGGCGTTTAACAACATTTGCATGCACTAAAACCTATATAACACACTAAAGGAAAGGGACTATCTAAAGGTAAATATTCTAACACCAGGAAATGTCTACAACACATAATGCAGGATAACTGCCATTTCGATTCATCAGAGTAAAAACTTACATATGAAGTGAAGTCTTGTCCCTATTTGAATCAATCACTTTGCTTATGGAGTGGATTTCACTTTCAGAGCAGCTGCTCCTCAATAACAAATCTCCTGGTAAGTCTAAGTGCAAAATATTTTCTGTCAAGACGTAACACTCTGTTCTAACAAACATCATCCTTTCCTTGTTTGTTTCACTCTACTGATTGAAATACATATTCAGTTCAGGAGCAAAATAGAACAAATACCCATGAGAATCATTTTCAGAGAATGAACATTTTCACAATTGTAACCTTTCTCCAAAGAAAAGCCAGGTGCTAGTGCTATTCTTGGATTTTTGTCTAGCGGGGAAAGGGTCTGAGTAAACAGTTTTTGAAGAGAGCCTTGGACGAAAACAACAACTGCCATTGCCACCTTCCTATGAGTGTTCAACATGAAGGAAGAAAGTGTCTGAGGTCCTACTCACAGTGTGGACGGGCTGTAGTTCACCAGGCAGTGCAGTACACCCAGCAAGTCTTCTTCCCAGTACAGATCTTTGAACCTCTCCTTCACAACACCGGCAAACATCTGGTACTGGAGGTCCTTCAACGAGAAGATATACTCCCCTCGGAAAATAGAAACAGTCGATTTTCTAAATGAATGTGTTAACAGGTCAAAGCAGGATAATCGAGTGGGTCTTTGTTTTTGTTGTATCACTGAAGAAAAGAAAAGCAGTCACCGGTTAAACCTTGAGGTGTAGGGCATTCTCTGCAGCTTTTAGTTGACTGCTGTACAAGTCATTCTAGTTTGACGTCACTGCTGATGATTAACATATAAGTGGTGACCCTGACTTACATGATTGAATCATACTGGTCAAGTCATGCCTATAACTGACTGATCGTCAAATTATTATCTTTTTGGCTGTTGGTTTTTTGCTCATTGATCCCCCTCGGTTCAAGCTTTAATAACTAAATTATAACATCTTCCAAAAAAACACATTTAGTGTGAAATATACTATACATTTAAAAGGTCAACTATATTGCATGAGGGTCATCGATACTAAAGTAAATATGTCCTACCGCTGTTTTGTGAAGACTCTTCAAGTGAGCTTTGTTGAGTTTCAGATAAACTCAAATCCTCTGCAGCAATGGATTTTGAGGCTGTCTAAAAGAAAATTTAATTGGTTATTACAATATAGGGAGATATTATTGTTCAATCAGTAATGGTTTTAAGAGTATACGGTGGCCGACAGATGCAAATGTGTTGCACTGCCCGAAAACACGTCTATTAGGCAAAACACGCTGCAGCTTCAGAAACGACGCAATTATAAAACCTTGTTGTGCCAAAACTTGACAAGTGCAGCGTTTACTAAAAGTGCTGCATATACAAAACCCTGCAAACACAAAATCCTGCAAATACAAAGCTCAAAACAAAACAGAAACCAGGTGGCACACAGCTGGGACTGAAGCGCTTGTTGACCTTCGGGGATTGTAAAGTTGGCCAACTGTTACTGATCGTTAGTCTGTTTCATAGTTTTAAGGGGTTTTGCCGGTATATTCAAAATGACTAATACCTAGCCTACAGCAGATCTGCAATAATATTGGAAGGAAGGAATCATGTGATCACATTGTTAAAATAAGCAGATTTTTAGCAGACATTTTAGGTGACTTCAGTCCCAGCTGTGTGCGTCACTTTTTATTGTCCCCGTTTCCGCTGTGTTTAGATCTTCTTGACGATCGTTTTGTATTTGCAGTGTTTCGTTTATGCAGCGCATTTTTGGTCAAGTTGTTGAATGTTTTCTAAATGCCGTACATGTGTTTTCAAGTTGGTGAAGATGTTTCTTTACTTGCATTTGTTTTGGCACATATTTGTATGTGCATTGTTTTTGTAGCTGCAGTGCCATCCATCCATCTTCTCCCGCTTATCCGTGGTTAGCTGCAGTGCGTTTTTCCTAATGGAAATGTTTTGGGCCGTTGTAGGGTGTTTGCACCTGTCGGCCACCGTAAGAGGACGATTAAAAATAATCAAACTCAAATAGAAGTACTCTACAATAAATAAACAGAAATGTGTAAATGTATCTTTCACGGAGAAAAGGGAATGTTTACCGGGGGAACTCTGCGGATGAGGTTGTTCCATACAGTCTCAGCATTTATCCCTTGATAGGATAAGTAGTCACGACAGCTCTGAAACAGATCCACAGGAAAACAATAGTGATAATAGTACAGAACACACTTCACACACACAGACACTAACAATGTTAGAATAAATTGTGCCCTGAAATAACTGTTGGAACAATTAAACATCTCGTATTTGAATAATGAATGTCTTCTCTTACAAAATGAGTGGCAGCATAACAAGTCTATAGCGAGTCTCTATTTACAAAAGCACTTTCACAAATCGGATTCTCTTTATTTAAATTGCAAGTGATGTTCTGAAAAGAGTATGTATATTTAAAAATGGCTCCTCATTAAAGTTGTGCCGATTGTTATGCAAAAATAAAATAAAGCTTTATTTATAGGGAACATTTTCTATAATGAGATGCAATTGCAAGTGCTTTCAAGAGCTAAACATAAAAGGGACACAGAAGGGCAAGATCAAATACAAATAAAATGTGTTTTTGCAATAACTTTTTTTCTAAAGCAAATTTCAGTTAAGCTTGCTGTTTTGTCTGCAGTATAACAGGGATCTTAAAACCAAAACTAGGGCTGTCCACGTGCGATAACTCTGGAAACCGCACTGCGTAAAAAGAAAATGGACGCAGATTAATCTCCTTAGAAAGTTTGACGCAAAGTAGCTCCGTACTTCCAGCCTGTTCTATCTCACACAGGCTCCGCCCTCTACTGGACTCTATGGGTACTACTCTTCATCAATGATACATGAGAGTTCACACACTGAATTTGCATAAATGTAGCCGGCCAATCAGGGCGAGCCTACCTGAATGCGCACGCAGGCTGCACAGTACAGTACGTCATTTCACATTCTAGCACAGTTTATTGCTCTTATACCTTGATTGTTGCCAACTACGATGCTCAACAGCTCGCTTAACGGAACTTTGATGCTGGTATCAGTTTACCACCAATCACGGGAGTATTGTGTATAGAAAGTATTGAGTTATATTTCTCGCGCCCGTCCACACTACAGCTTCAAAAAAAGCTTGGAGCTGGGCGTGTCTGAAGCTTGGGGATTTTATTCAAGCAACGCGACCAACAACCAATCACATGAATCTCCCGCCCCCGACATACAAAGCAAAAACCCCCGGGGATTTTATGGGAGCAATATATATATAAACTCCCCAAACAGGCGAAAACCTACCAGTTTCACCCACTGTCTCTGCCACCTCCCTCCGTGCCTGGTTCCTCCGGTTTGTATCCCGGTAGGTGAAGAGGGTCTGGTCATACAAAACCGGGTGATTTGCTACGGCGATAGTTAGTTTCTCCTCCGACTTTTTTTGAAATATAGAAATGAACGGCGGGATATCTCTCCCAGCTTAGACGCGGTTTGATTGGCTACGGCTTGAGCTGTCAGATTTTCCGAAATGGGATTTGATTGGCTGGCGCTGGCTACTCCGGCGTCAGAAGTTGAACATTGTTCAACTTCTGACGCCGGAGACGCCGGAGACGGACCGCTATGCTACCCACAATTCAGTTCGGCGAAAAACGAGGCAACGTGACGTCACCCCATTCAAAGTGAATGGGCAGATTGAAGCTGTCGACGCTGTAGTGTGGACGGGCCGTGACGGCCCGTCCACACTACAGCTAAGCCCCGCCCCCTCAAGCAACATCAGAGTCAAAAGTCTGAAAGCGAAAAAAAAAGATCTGAAAGCGAAAAAAAAAGATCTGAACGCGAAAAACGATCTGAAGGTGAGAAGCAATGTGAATCCTGAAAAAACAAGATTTGAAACGAAATCTGAAAACGAAAAATCTACAACGGAAAAAAATAAGGATTCAAATATCAAAATATGTATAAAAGTGAAATCTGAAAATAAATATTTTATTCAAAAGAATTGCTGAACTGAATCAAAAATAATATTCAACCTGAAAATTATTTCAAATACTTATTTTTATTTTGAATACATCATTGTATTTTTCAAAGTTCAGGATAAAAACTTGAACTTTCAAATACATTTTATTTTTTTGAATGATCAAAACTTATGACCCTGAAATAGCTCCATACAAAAGCCTGTAAACCAGGCAACGTTTTCAGACCAAGGAGGACCCCTTGGCTGAGAGAGAGAAGAAGCAGGGACACCCACTACATATTGTATACAATTGTGTTGTAAATTAAACATTTTCATAGATTTCTTAGACAGCTTCATAGACTTTGACAGCACTATCATCAGTGTATGTTCCATTAATGTGTATTTTCAGATATTTAACCACTTGAGCCATCAATATTTAGTCTTTTTCCCCCCCTCTACACCAAACCTCTGCCAAAAATAGCAGATCTGTAGTAACTCTGGGGACCCCCTAGGGGTCCCGGACCCCCTGTTCAAGACCCCTGCTGTAGACTATATGTTGAGCCAGCTACGCTTTTCGGCGCGAGCAACCATAACAGAAAATAACAGTACAGTGTTTGCTACTGTGTCACGTTAATGTTGATGTATCTGCACCAGAATGGGAGAAGAGTCCGAAAAGAATACTCTGTGAGATGGAGACCAATGACGAGGCTGACACTACTAAACGGGTTACCAAGCCCAATTGGCGATACGTCGACAGTGATGAAGAGGAGGAGGAGAAGGAGAAGAGTCCTGCAAAGAAGAGGGCTCATCTGGATGAAGAGGAGAGACCTATTTCCAAGAAAAAGGTAACTGACTGCATCCATTGCGTGTTGTGAAGGTAAGTTTAGATTTAGCTGCATAACAGTAACTGTTTAAGGTAAACAATCAACTTGTGTGTGTGTGTGTGTGTGTGTGTGTGTGTGTGTGTGTGTGTGTGTGTGTGTGTGTGTGTGTGTGTGTGTGTGTGTGTGTGTGTGTGTGTGTGTGTGTGTGTGTGTGTGTGTGTGTGTGTGTGTGTGTGTGTGTGTGTGTGTGTGTGTGTGTGTGTGTGTGTGTGTGTGTGTGTGTGTGTGTGTGTGTAGGCTGCAAGTGAGATGCAGAGGGAGCAAGACACTTCAATGTGGGAGAAGAAAAAAATGCAGCAATTACAGACAATTAAGTGCTGTGGGGGGTCACACATTGGATAATATATTGGTTTCAAACCATGTCAGTGGGCTGCAGCATCAATTATTTTTGAAAGTGTAATACATAAGAATCAGTTGATTGTTACTATTAATGATCAGAGATGCATGTGATTGGTTGTTGGTCGCGTGAAGTCCCCAAGCTCAAGACACGCCCACTGCCAAGCGTCAACGCACACAGCCGTGTGTAGGGGCCGTAAAGGTTTTTGGAAATGTTGTCGTCTACGTCTGCATGTTTAAGCAGAGCTGTAGCGGAAAAGGATCAACCTGTAAAAGATCCCATGTCATGGCCATTTCTACTGATCATAATTCCATTGTTGAGGAAGAGTGAACTCCATTTAAACGAAAGAGAAGCCCCCGTTTCCACTTCAAAACACGCTGAATCTGAAATTGTACAGAAATAATGCGTGTGTCAATCAATCGTATGTGTGTGTGTGTGTTTCCTCTGTACCTTGCAGGGTTGTGGGTCTTCATCACCAGGTTCTTCTGGATCAGAGTGCTCACTGAAGACCAGGCTGTGTACTTACTGCCCAGATCTGGCTACAAACACATAAAAGTTAACTGAATTAAAATACAAATATTCAGGACGCTTCGATCAGGGTACCCTGTGCCGTCATATCAGTCAATAAATGGCCAATAAAAAAATGGTGCTCAAGCTAATTTTGTACCAAAAACATTAATATTTCATGCCTACAGACTCAACCTTTTTTTTTAATAAAGAGTATTATTAGGAAGTATTTTCAATTGGAGTATTTTCTCTGCTTTTGATGACAATTTGTGAGTAATAATAATGGCTTATTGTTAACAGGACATCCCAACACAAGTCCCTTTTTATATATTAGTTTCAGAACATCGGTGTGTTCATTTTCACTACATAATCCTCCACAAAGAACTCCCTTAATATTGATTAGAATAGAGAGTAGGAGTCAGCCATCTTGTTGTTGTTTTTTCAAAAATAGAATGCCTGGGCAAAGTTACCCAGAATGCATCTTCACTGTTGCCATGGCCACATCTCTACATGTGAGCATTGTGCAGAAATTCCAAGTGATGTCGTCATGATGATGCTGTGAGGTGCTTTGTGACATCAACGATAGTTCCAAATGGGAACCTGCGAGGACTCCAGTTTGAGTTTTAAGCCACAGCATATCTTGGCTTAGCAGACACTAGTCCGACGCTGACAACACACCACGAAATTCAGTTTTTTCCCCGTGAAGAAACAGTTAGGTATTACCAGTTGCTACTGTGTGTGTATCATTGTCATCTTAAAAAAACATGTCCTGCAATAAGGAACAAGTGGAATTGGGAGGTGACTACGCTGGAGTTAGGAGGAGTCTTGGGGAAGTTCAAGAACATCTCAAGACCCTACATGTGAAAATTCAATCCACACAAAAACAGTTAGGCAGCTTTCCAGCGCTGGGGGAGCAGTTTGACGCTCTGAAGGCAGAGGGACATGTCGCGAGGCGCAAGTGTGCCTACCTCGAAAAAGTAGTGAGGGTTCTTAGTGAGAAGATCGAAAATAACGTTACCGTAGAGGCGATGTTCCAGGGACTAATCCAGACAAACAAGGAATTGGAGCATGAACGACAGATCCTCGAGGGACAGATGTTTGACCAGATAGATAAGCTGGATAGCATCGATGCGATCAAAGCCGAGCATGAAGCTGCACTACGTGGACGGAGAGAGCTCGAAGCACAGATTAAAGAGGTGCGTTCATCGATCCAATGCTATTCTGCTGCAGAGGAAACGCTCGATGCATTGAGAAGTGACGCAGAGGAAACCATCAGAGTAAATGGTGGCCTTGAGGAAGAACTTGAGTGTCTCAAACAAAGGAAAAAGCAACTTCAGGATCGTTTCCAAGTGTCTAAGGCAGAGATAGAGACGGTTTTACAGAAGAACCAGGCTCTGCAGCAGGAAGTGGACGATCTCTCCAGGGAGCTTGAAAATGAAAGCATGGTGCAGTTTGAGATGGACGAAATGAACCGTTCGAAATATGAGGAAAGGAGCCAAAGCGAAGACTTGCAAGAAGAGATCTTTGAGCTTTCAAAGAGGCTTCTGGGTTTCGAGGATCTTCAGGTGTCATACAAAATTGCGAAGGAAGAAAAAGAGTTGATTTTCCAGCAAATCCAATTGTTGCAACAAAAGAAAGTCGAGTTGTGCCAAGAACTTGAGAACGAGGACACCATTAGGGAAAGTTACAACGCAATGGTGACAGAAAAAGCCGCCATGAGCCTCGAACATGTCTCCCTGCGAGAAGAAGCTTTGCAGCTCAAGAAAAGGCATCTGCGTTTCATGGAGCTCGAGGACTCTTACAAGGAGGCGAAAGCTGAGAGAGAGGACGTTAAGAGGAAGAACGAGGCTTTGATGAACAAGATCCAGGGTTTGAGCAATGAGGTTCACAAGGAAAAGCATCTCAGGATCAACTACGAGGCTTTGAAGGCATCCAACGAGACCTTGGGGTGTGATAGTGCCGCCATGGGGAAGGATCTCGTGGAACTTAACCTAGAGATTGGTGTTTTGAGGAAGGGTCGTTCTCAGAACAAAACTCTGCAGGAAAAGATGAACGACCTGCAGTCTATGTGTGATGAGCCACTGAGGGAAAGAAACACAGCGGTTCAGAATCCTAACGGCGATCAGGACCGAATGAACAGCTTGAATGTGAACAACGTCACCGTTCACAATGACTTCCTTGAATTCAAGAAAACGTTTGGGGAGAAAAGAGCTCAGCAGGCCAAAAACACCGCGGATCAGAATCCAAACGGCGATCTCGGACAAAGGGTCCAAGAAGATCAAGACCGAATGAACGGCTTGAATGTGAAGATCGTCACCGTTGACAATGACTTCCTTGAACACATGAAAACGGTTCAGGAGAATCGAGCTCAGCAGGCCAGGAGATAAAAGCCACTAACTTATCCGTGGCATAGCGGGTTTTCTCCGGGAGCACCGGGTTTTTCCCAAAATGTACGATTTAAAAAAAACAAACATTAGTAAAATGTCTTAGCATGACATCAGGGGGCTTGGATATTCTTCCAGCAAGCTACAATTGCCACGAGATAAATACCACGGGTTAAAGTTCATTAACTTGTCCGTGGCATAGCGGGTTTTCTCCGGGAGCGCCGGGTTTTTCCCAAAATGTACGATTTAAAAAAAACAAACATTAGTAAAATGTCTTAGCATGACATCAGGGGGCTTAGATATTCTTCCAGCAAGCTACAATTGCCACGAGATAAATACCACGGGTTAAAGTTCATTAACTTGTCCGTGGCATAGCGGGTTTTCTCCGGGAGCGCCGGGTTTTCCCAAATGTACGATTTAAAAAATAAATAAAACATTATTAACATAATAACTTTATTTTAATTCAATAAAATTGATCTCTTTTTTTATTATTACATGTTACTTGTTACACACTTTTATCCAACACGACTTACATACTCAATACTGTGGACAATCCCCACAGGAGCAATTTGGGGTGAAGAGTCTCAGGGACACAACGACATGCTGACTGCAGTGGGGTTTGAATCTGTGACCCCCTGATCCCAACACCTAGGCACTAATCCACTACGCCACACGCTTCCATCTTAATCTAGAGCTTGGAGTTTTGAAGAAGGGTCGGTCTTATGTGGTGACATTCGATCACTTGGATGGTTTGAAAGCGGAAAATGACCTCCTGCTAAATAATCTGGATGATGTCAACGAAGAGATTGAGATTCAACGGTGACTTTTAAACATTATTAAGATTGTCTTAGCATGGCATCAAGGGGCTACACATGTTTTACCAGCAAGCTACAATTGCCAGGCCTTACATTCATAATGTCAGCGGAGGGAGGGGGGGCGGTGCTGCGGAACAGCAGAGTGGCGAGGGAGAGCTGTCATCTTCCCTTTACAAGCTTAAAACATGTATTTATTGTGTGATTTTGGAAATAAAAGTTTCATATTCTGAAAGCCAAGACTTTGTTTATTTTAAAATCAAACAAAACACCTGAACCCCGGAAAACTTTTTTTTTTTTTTACGCAAATCCACGTTTATTTTGAAATGAGACTTTGCGACTTCCGACTGATTTCGGTAGAGCAGAGGCCTGTACTACGAAGCCGGTTCAACCTAACCTGGATATGTTTGAGTTAGCCGGTTGGCCTAATCCAAAACATACGCGCTCTCGCTAAACTGTACTACGACGCTGGTTATCAAGTGGATCGCTCAGCCAGCCGTGTCCTATCTAGTTAGGTGCGCGTTCACATGCAAGGGGTGGTATTTGGAGCATTCGACCAATCACAAACATGGAGAAGCGTACTGACAGCGCAGCGTCATACTTCCTGAATGAAAAGTTAACTATAATATTAGACATATGAAGAAGTTAAACTTTAAACATCCATGACTTAAACACTTTATCCAGGATCAAAGCCACAGAGCTGCACCTGCAAGGTGAATACAGCTGGGAACAGAACAAGTGTTTGAATGCGTACATTAACAGGTTTATGATATCACTGCCCCGTCTAAAACACGAGTCAATCAATCAATCAATCAATCAATGTTTATTTATATAGCCCAATATCACAAATGTTACATTTGTCTCAGTGGTCTTCACAGTGTGTACAGAATATCAGTATGACAATACGACACCCTCTGTCCTTAGACCCTCACATCGTACAAGGAAAAACTTCCAAAGAAAACCCAGTTTAAAGGGAGAAATGGGAGAAACCTCAGGGAGAGCAACAGAGGAGGGATCCCTCTCCCAGGACGGACAGACGTGCAATAGATGCCGTGTGTAAATTGAAAAGATAATACATTTGCAACATAGGTAGTCCAAATGTTTGGAAATGCATGTGTGTATAATAGGAAGATGAATCCACGAGGATATCCATCCAGGACCTATGATCCAGGACCACAGCCACGACTCAAGATCCAGCGCTCGCGATCCAGGACACAGGACCGCAGGATCATCCATGACTCCGGATCCCAGCGTATATAGACACCAAAAAGAAAGACATTTGGGGAAGCTGGGTTAATCGGAACATGAGTGTACACGGGTATAGACAGAGAGA
Organism: Pseudochaenichthys georgianus; assembly: GCF_902827115.2. Lineage (NCBI taxonomy): Eukaryota > Metazoa > Chordata > Actinopteri > Perciformes > Channichthyidae > Pseudochaenichthys > Pseudochaenichthys georgianus. The sequence goes on along the minus strand of NC_047517.1, from coordinate 7,793,946 downwards.
AGGAAGAAGTAAGATGTCCCCCGACAAACTAAGCCTATATCAGCAAAACTAGGGGCTGAATCTAATCAGCCCTAACTATAAGCTTTATCAAAAAGGAAGGTCTTAAGCGCACTCTTAAAAACGGATAGGGTGTCTGCCGCCCGAACACAAACTGGAAGCTGATTCCACAAATGTGGAGCTTGATAAGAAAAGGCTCTGGCTCCCATTGTACTTTTAAAGATTCTAGGAACAACCAACAACCCTGCATTCTTGGAACGCAATGCCCTAGTAGGACAGTAGGGTATAATGAGTTCTTTAAGGTAAGATGGCGCCTGCCCATTAAGGGCTTTGTAGGCGAGAAGAAGAATTTTAAATTCTATCCTGTGTTCTATAGGGAGCCAGTGTAAGGCAGCCAGAACAGGAGTAATGTGGTCCCTTTTCCTAACTCTGGTTAGTACACGAGCCGCAGCATTTTGAATCAGCTGAAGCGACTTGATTGACTTCTTGGTACTCCCTGATAATAAAGAGTTACAATAATCCAGCCTAGAAGTAACAAATGCATGGACTAGTTTCTCTGCATCGTTTTGAGGCAAGATATGCCTGATTTTTGCAATGTTACGTAGATGGAAGTAGGCGGTCCTTGAAATTGATTTTATGTGGGCGTTAAAGGATAAATCCTGATCAAATATAACACCAAGATTCCTTACAGTCTCACTGGAGGCCAAATTAATGCCATCCATAGTTAGTATGTCTTTAGATAATTTGTTTCGTAGATTCTTCGGGCCAAGTACAATAACTTCAGTTTTGGTCGTGTTTAACATCAAAAAGTTTAAGGTCATCCACGTTTTTAAGTCCTTAAGGCAGTCTTGAATTTTATTTAGATGATTAATTTCATCAGGCTTGATTGATAAATATAGTTGAGTATCATCCGCATAACAATGAAAGTTTACAGAATGATTCCTTATAATATTGCCTAACGGAAGCATATATAATGTGAACAAAATAGGTCCGAGCACTGAGCCCTGTGGCACTCCATGGCTAACTTTGGTTTGCGTGGAAGATTCATCGTTAACACGTACAAACTGAGAGCGTTCAGATAGATAGGACCTAAACCAGCCTAAAGCAGTTCCCTGTATGCCAACTAAGTGCTCTAGTCTTTGCAATAGGATATCATGGTCAATAGTATCAAATGCAGCACTAAGATCGAGCAAAACAAGAATAGAGACAAGTCCCTTGTCTGAGGCTATTAGAATATCATTTGTGACTTTAACCAGAGCTGTCTCTGTGCTATGATGTGTTCTAAAGCCAGACTGAAAATCTTCAAATAAATCATTGTTTTTTAAGTAATCACACAACTGTTTTGCGACCGCTTTCTCAAGAATTTTTGAGAGGAACGGAAGATTAGAAATAGGTCTATAGTTGGCTAAAACCTCTGGATCGAGGTTGTGCTTTTTAAGAAGCGGTTTTATCACTGCTACTTTGAATGATTGTGGAACGTAGCCTGATAATAAAGACATATTCATAATATTTAATAAAGAAGTGCTAATTAATGGAAAAACTTCCTTCAACAGCTTAGTTGGAATTGGGTCTAACATACACGTTGATGGTTTAGAAGAGAGAATCATTGAATGTAATTGTTCAAGGTTAATGGCTGAAAAGCATTCTAGTTTACTATCTAGTGTAATATTAGAACGTACGATTCCGGGAGCTGTTGATAACACTATACTGGTCGAAGGCAAGAGGTCATTAATTTTGTTTCTAAGAGTAACAATTTTATCGTTAAAAAAGCACATAAAATCATTACTACTGAGTGCTAAGGGAATAGAAGGCTCAATCGAGCTGTGGCTCTCTGTCAGCCTGGCTACAGTGCTGAAAAGAAATCTTGCATTATTCTTATTCTCATCTATTAATGAAGAGTAGTAGGCTGCTCTCGCTTTACGCAGTGCTTTCTTATATTCATTGAGAGTAATATGCCAAATTAAACGAGATTCTTCAAGTTTAGTGGAACGCCATATCCTTTCAAGTTGTCTAGACTTTTGCTTTATTTTTCGGGTTTCGGCATTATGCCATGGAGCTAATCTATGTTGTTTTATTTTCTTCTTTTTCAAAGGAGCAACAGAATCTAATTTTATTCGCAGCGCATCTATAGCACTATCAACAACATGATCAATTTGGGGTGGTGTACATTTTGTATAAGTTTCCTCCCCTACATGCAGACATGCTATCGAGTTAAGTATTGGTTGAATCTCTTCCTTAAATGTGGCTATAGCACTAACAGATAGGTTTCTGCTGCAAGAGCTTTTGACTAATGCTTTGTAGTCTAGTAACAGTACTTCAAAAGTTACTAAGAAATGGTCGGATAAAGCAGGATTATGCGGTTCGACTAATAGTTGCTCAATTTCAATACCATAAGTCAGAACAAGGTCGAGAGTGTGATTATAACAGTGGGTTGGTTTATTTACACTCTGACAGAAACCAACAGAATCTAATATAGAGTTAAATGCAACAGTAAGGCTATTTTTATCATCGTCAACATGAATATTAAAGTCACCTACGATAATTACTTTGTCTGTTTTAAGAACCAAAGTTGATAAAAACTCAGAGAATTCTGATAAGAATTCTGAATAAGGACCTGGTGCACGATACACTGTAACAAATAAGATTGGCTGCAAAGTTTTCCAGGTCGGATGCGTAAGACTAAAAACGAGGCTTTCAAAAGAGGTATAATTACAGTTTGGTTTAGTATTGATAAGTAAACTTGAGTCAAAGATTGCTGCAACTCCACCTCCTCGGCCCGTGCCTCGAGCAATATGAGTGTTGACATGGCTGGGTGGAGTGGCCTCATTTATGCTGACATATTCTTCATGTCTCAACCAAGTTTCAGTGAGACAGCATATATCAATATTATAATCTGATATTAAATCATTTGGAGTGGATCTGACTTTAATTACATTTGTCTCGAGTGTTTCGTCAACTTAATGTGTTGCTTAAAATAATACTTCTGCATCCAGTATGTGTAAGATACGGCTCAGCTGACTCAGATAAGGAGATATATGATACATTATGAAGTGATATGCCGCGGACTGTACTTAATGTACTCTGATCCGGTTACTTATGTTGTGGCCGATATTTAAGTAAGCTTTCTTAACGCTAATGTTAAATAGTCAGATTGCTCTGAAGATGGGAGGTGATATTCTAACAATTCAGGAGTTGAGGGATGCAAACTTGGCCCTGAAAAATGAAAATGATCATTTGAAAGACCTCATAATAAAGCGCAAGTATTATTGTATTGCAATATTGGTTTAATTCAATCGGATAGGACTTTTCTGTTTTGTAAATGTGCTGTCAATGGACCGTGTGACAACTTAGATGCAAATAGCATCCAAGTTGCAACTTCTGTACAACCCCACACGAGATATTCCTCAAAGGAAGGAGGACATTGCCTCGCTTGCTGGAAGAGTAAGTTCCTCTTATTTGTATCACTTTATTTTACTTGTTACTTAATCAGAGGAGGAGATTTTTATGATGTTAGGCTGATTAGGGCAATTCACCTGCTGTTTGTATTTTTAATTGTTCAGAAATGATAACATACTGTCTTCCTTCTCTAACAAGTGTGCAGCAACCTCAAAACAATTGCAGGTGAGTAACATTGTTCTTGTTCTAAGGATGCATATGTTATGGTGTGACTCTGTAGGAGGCAATAGTCTACACAGGTGTGTTTGTCCAGGGCTAATCTCATCAGTGCCAAATTGTTCATTGACAACAGGCCAAGAACCTCCGCTTTCACATGTGTATTATATCCTAATGGAAATCAAATCAATGGACAAAAACCTTGGAAAAATTAGTCATATGTCATAGAAAGCTAACTACAAAATAATTGCATCCCCCTTTAATTCATCTTGCTTCTCTCTTGCCTCAAAAGACTGTGGCAGCTGCAGAGCCTCAGAAGAAGCAGCCTGGTGATGACGATGATGATGGTGGTGGTGATGGTGGAAATAACAACAAAGTAAGTAACAAGTCAAAAATGTATCTATAAGCTCTCAAGGCGGGAGGCGGGAAAACATATAAATTGGCCTACTAATACATTTATATGTGATGTATTTTTCAGATTGAAATTGTGAAGGGGTCAGGAGTCTTTTGCGTACCACCTCTGGCACAGCAATGAGAACTCTCCTCCTCGGCACATTTCCCCTTGAAGCCCTGCTTCAGAGCAGCCTCAACGGTAAAAACAAAAAGCTACTGTTCAAAATCTCTTTAAATCAATCCTATCATTAATAAAGAAAGGCAGTTTACACATGTGTTCTTCTTTCTAAACTGATTCACCTAAGAATGGAAAAACTGAACTATTTTCTTACTCTCTGTTTTCGCTGCTGCAATTTGTTACGAGTAATGTTTTTTTTACAATTGTCCCACACTCGACTCTAGCCCAGTGGTTCTCAAACTTTATCATTTCAAGGACCCCCATAACTCAGAGTGTATGATTGGAAAGCAAATGGGTCTATTTGGAACACCCCCAAGGAACCTTGAGTGTCATTTGTCCCTGGACAACCACTCTAGCCTAAAGTGTGGGCCATTAGTATGTAAACAGTAGCTGCTGCAGATCAGCAGGATTACCCACTTTTCATTTGCAAAATAATAATTATGAAATATGACTTTAGGTGGCAAGCCAAAGCGAGGTGATGGGGAGCAGCTGGAAGCCCTGGACCCAGGGAAAAAGGCGGCCATAATCGGTGAGTAAAAACGAATGAATTTAGAAAGGAAAATAAAAGTTAATAGAGATGCGTCAAGTTGACTACTTTAACCATCCCTGTTTCACTATTTATTAGCTATCAGTGGTAGGATCAGGATCAGCATCAGGTAAGTGAGGAGGACACCCGTTAATGGTATCTGCACGGATTAGCACCTATAGGGTGATCACTACATTTTCAATGGCTCACTTCTTGATCACAGCTCTCTTCTAATAGAACCCGTGTTCTGGGCTAGCGTGCTTCCTCTGTGGTGTCCTCTGTGTTATAGAATATGTAGTCGTTAATAAACCCATGACACTAATTGTTCTCCTCTGCAGTGTTAAATAACCAGCATCTTCACCCTTAATCAATGACCAGCCGTTTGTTCTGTGTGTGTGTTTATGTTAATTAGTTTAATTAATTAATTAATTAATTAATAATTAATGTTCTTGATTGCAATGCATATGTTATTGCTCTTCTGGTAAACAACCTGTGCTGATGATCTCTGTTGTTTGTATACAAGTGAAGTTCATGTGATGTCATTTTTTTTTAAACAGTATTTTGAAAAGCCAAACTTTACCTAATTCCAACTAATAATTGTAAATTTAGCAGCTTCTTAGACAGATTTGGTAAAGGCACTGACTTTTCAGATAATTCAAAAATAATAGTAATGATATATGAAACAAATCACTAATAAAATAGATCATCTGTTTGAATAAAGGCTTTGGGCTTTATCTGCCAATAAACTCACAGGGGAGCTCGTGTCCACTACACCAGGTGGTTTGGCAACACTTTGGAGTGGAATGCTTGGAGTCTGTAGAAGACTTGGAGCATTTTTACACTGTCATCTCATTATGTCCTTTTCTTTTCTCTGTCGAGGCAACAATGAAGAAGTGGCCACACACAACGAAGGGCCAGCTGGGTACAGCCATCAACAACAAGCTGACAGAGCTCAGGGCTCGCCAAAAGCAGACTAAATAATTGACATTTATTGACAATAAATGTATGTTAATGACTTATACATTTTGTGTGTTGTATTTTTTTATGTAAGTAGTATGTAAGTATAAACCTTGAACATAGGTGTAAATAAACATATATGCACATATAGGCTAAACTTATATGCACATATATGTGAAACTTATATGCACATATATGTTTTACATATATGTGAAACATATATGTGCAACCTATATGTGCATATAAGTTTAGCCTATATGTGCATATATGTGCATATAAGTTTAGCCTAAAAATGATAAAATACGGCGAAGATATTAAAATATGTGCTTCCATTATTCATACTTCTGAAATATATCTGTATTAACTTTATATCATCGTATGTCCGTGTTTATTGGGTATTTTTGCATGAAACAAAGACTGGCATATAGTTTCAAGCCAGTACTTTCGACAGAAATACACATATACATCCTGTTGAGCAGGATCTACAGTTTCCAGTATTTCCCGTTTCGTAAAATGATCAAATTCGGCGAAGATATTAAAATATGTGCTTCCATTTTTCATACTTTTGAAATGTATTAACTTTTATATCATCGTATCTCCGTGTTTACTGGGTCTTTTTGCATGAAACAAAGACTGGGATATACAGTAGTTTAAAGCCAGCACTTTCGACAGAAACACACGCCAATGTTGTCCGGACTGTTGTTTTTATGCGGCACCGGCTTGAACAGGTCATGTGATCTGATCACGCCGGCGTGACGGTCGACTCCAAAGGGTTAATATTAAATACATATATAAGTATTTTTACAACTTGTATTTAGAAATACTCTGTTGAAATACTCTGTTGTAATTATTGATGCATAAATGTGTTCATCCATTCAATGTGGCATCTGCTATAATGGGGTTAATGTATGATATTACTTAATAATACAATACATTGTAATATATGATATGTTAATTACATTTCAGTTTTATTCATTTCTTATTTCATATGTTCTCATTATTATTATTTTTATCGCTCAACTTATTTTTGATTTTATTAATCTGTGTGAATCTGTGCTGTCCTGTTTTTCACTCTCACCCTGTTGCTGTTTGAACTACTGAATTTCCCCACGGGATTAATAAAGGTCCATCTTATCTTATCTTAATGTATAAGTTGATTTACTTCAATCTACTGTACTGTGTAAAAACACCCCAACAATATTACAAGAAATATACTGCATAAAGCAAACTATATACTTTATTTGATCTAAAATATTGATGTTTCTACAACACCCAGCTGTCTTTGTGTATTTTGTGAATGAAGCGCCATCTCATGGTTAAATCCTGTAATTGAACAAATGGGGAAATTGGGCAACGCCCTCTAGCAATTTGGCAACACCCCCAGCCACTGGCATCCGCTGGGCTTTTGACTGGGACACACCCATGTGAGTCCTATCTGGAGTGCTACATCTGTATATAAGTCATCCTTTTCTCTTCAGCAAGCAGGACAACACCTGAGAAAAGCATTTGAAACAAGTAAAGTATCTTACCTCCAGGCAAGCAAATGGAGTCGCCACTGCAGGAAACCCGGGCCTGTTTCTCATGCCCGGCTTAATAGCGGGCGCCGATCCCCACCAGCTCTGTTGTGCCTGGGACCAGACCACGCCGAAGACGAGCTCGAGGTGGTGGACGTGGGAGACCAGGAGATGGCCGAGGCGACGCCACCAACGTTCGCTATCTCAGCGTTTGCTGAGGAGGAAGAAGATGACTTCGCCTCATAGGTGTCTGACACTTCCGGGTCCGGAATCCGCGGAAGTCCACCGCACATGTCACACTTGCCTTAAGGACTTAAAAACGTGGATGACCTTAAACTTTTTGATGTTAAACACGACCAAAACTGAAGTTATTGTACTTGGCCCGAAGAATCTACGAAACAAATTATCTAAAGACATACTAACTATGGATGGCATTAATTTGGCCTCCAGTGAGACTGTAAGGAATCTTGGTGTTATATTTGATCAGGATTTATCCTTTAACGCCCACATAAAATCAATTTCAAGGACCGCCTACTTCCATCGACGTAACATTGCAAAAATCAGGCATATCTTGCCTCAAAACGATGCAGAGAAACTAGTCCATGCATTTGTTACTTCTAGGCTGGATTATTGTAACTCTTTATTATCAGGGAGTACCAAGAAGTCAATCAAGTCGCTTCAGCTGATTCAAAATGCTGCGGCTCGTGTACTAACCAGAGTTAGGAAAAGGGACCACATTACTCCTGTTCTGGCTGCCTTACACTGGCTCCCTATAGAACACAGGATAGAATTTAAAATTCTTCTTCTCGCCTACAAAGCCCTTAATGGGCAGGCGCCATCTTACCTTAAAGAACTCATTATACCCTACTGTCCTACTAGGGCATTGCGTTCCAAGAATGCAGGGTTGTTGGTTGTTCCTAGAATCTTTAAAAGTACAATGGGAGCCAGAGCCTTTTCTTATCAAGCTCCACATTTGTGGAATCAGCTTCCAGTTTGTGTTCGGGCGGCAGACACCCTATCCGTTTTTAAGAGTGCGCTTAAGACCTTCCTTTTTGATAAAGCTTATAGTTAGGGCTGATTAGATTCAGCCCCTAGTTTTGCTGATATAGGCTTAGTTTGTCGGGGGACATCTTACTTCTTCCTTCTCTCTGTCTATACCCGTGTACACTCATGTTCCGATTAACCCAGCTTCCCCAAATGTCTTTCTTTTTGGTGTCTATATACGCTGGGATCCGGAGTCATGGATGATCCTGCGGTCCTGTGTCCTGGATCGCGAGCGCTGGATCTTGAGTCGTGGCTGTGGTCCTGGATCATAGGTCCTGGATGGATATCCTCGTGGATTCATCTTCCTATTATACACACATGCATTTCCAAACATTTGGACTACCTATGTTGCAAATGTATTATCTTTTCAATTTACACACGGCATCTATTGCACGTCTGTCCGTCCTGGGAGAGGGATCCCTCCTCTGTTGCTCTCCCCGAGGTTTCTCCCATTTTTCCCTTTAAACTGGGTTTTCTTTGGAAGTTTTTCCTTGTACGATGTGAGGGTCTAAGGACAGAGGGTGTCGTATTGTCATACTGATATTCTGTACACACTGTGAAGACCACTGAGACAAATGTAACATTTGTGATATTGGGCTATATAAATAAACATTGATTGATTGACATGTCTGCCTGCCAGGACTTCCCGCTGGTGATGGCCACGGCGGCGGAACGTGTCGGACTACCACTGCCGCCGAAGCCGGTAAGCCGTTTACGGTCCGGCCCGCCCGGCGCAACCGGCTTTCGTCTCGCCCCCGTTGCCAGATATCTGGCAGTGTATGTAGGCGTCTTGGCAACAGCCACTGAAAGCGAGAGCTCCGGTGGCAGGAAAGGTAGGTATTCTGAGGGTGCAGGGCCGCACGGAGACCTCATATCCCGGCGTGCCCCCCATCGAATAGAGCCTGGCAACACATCTGACACCAACACCCCGTGTCTACCGAAGGGCTCTTTGGATCGATTTCCTCGGTCACGTGGATGAGGAGAAGTCGCAGCTTAGCTGTATGCTGCTTCTTGCTCATCCTCAAAGCGGAGAATGCAGCGCCATTGTGAAACACTGTCCAGAGATGTTCACAAGTCTTTTTTTGCAAGTCCATGTCAAGTCTCAAGTCTTTGTGGGGTGAGACTTGATCAAGTCTCAAGTCTTTGGTCACGAGTCCAAGTCAAGTCTCAAATCTCTAAAAAAATAAAAGTCTCATGTCTCTTCTGGTTGTAATAAGCCTATTGTCTGCTGCTATCCAGTCTGTTAAGAATACTGCACAGCTATATCTAAGAAATGCAAAGCATTTACTGTGTTATTACTCCTATATCTATTAGCATACAGTATCAGTACTGATTAGTTGTTTGTTATATGATCACTTTAAACAGGCTATTGCAATGCAATATGAGGACAAACATCACACTTTAGCTAAATGCAAACAACTTATAAGCAAAACACTTCAGAATCAGAAATCAGTATCACAAATACTTTATTAATCCCCCGCAGGGAATCTGTGTAAAAAGTACTTAAAAGTAAACATTTGTTCTGTGCCATTTGCAACTAAAAAACTATTGCTGCAATATTATCTGAAATATACTGAACTGGTGATATTAAAACATGACCTGTTCCAAAAGAGATATCTACCATTAACACCATTTACCAGCCACATGCTGGTAAATCATGCAAGTGGCTGGTACTGTATGTTGCACGCACCAGCCAAAAATAACAATGGCAATCTATTGAGTGGCTGGTAAAAGTTTTTAGGTCTCAAGAAAAGTACTTCTCCCTCACAGCCCACGTGCATCGTGTCCAGGCATAGATACTGTAGGCTAATGGAAAAGAGAGAAATCAGAACAGACATTGCCAACACAATTTAAGCCTTGCACATGATGAACGGAAGAAAATTGAACACTTGTACAGAAATAAATACAGTAGATACTAGTGTTGTCAACGATTAAAACATTTTTAACGTGTTCACAATATTAAACACAAAACCAATACACGTGTTATGTTGTAATCAAAAATGCATGACTAGAGAAATCAGATGTATTTTTACTTACTTACTTATTATTTTAACACAACATGATTTCTGATTCATTGTCATAAAGTCTGACAATTTTGACACTCCTATGCAACTTCAAGAAATTGCACAAGGTTCCTAGTTGGAATTAGGAAGTCATTTTCTATTTATCGCTAGAGGTTTCCAGATGAATTGCGAGCGTTAATGAGCTGGGGTTGAGAGCCCTTTAGAGACATATGTAAAAGGATGTGTGCTCTTACTTTATATGTGAGTTCTAAATTGTTCTAAAAGGAGTAGTTAATATTAGGTACTGATTTCATGCATGAAATGATTTAATCACCTGGAAAATCGATGTAGGTCTGCAGAGAGGAGAGGCAGGAGAAACAGAGAGCCCAGAACTCGTTAACGGTCAACCGCCGTCCTCATCGAGTCAGAAGCTCCCTCAGAGAGATCCACTGGAGAGAGAATACAGAACAGTTTCAAAGGAGATTAAGGGACAGGCTTTGGAGCTGATCCCTAAATGTGCCTTATTGTAACTGTAACTCCAAATTCATTTTTCTGAGTTCTCTTCAACAGTGATTTGTCTTATGGAAGTTTTTCTAAAAGGCAATTGAGAAAAATAACCTGGTGATACATTTTCTAAGTCTGATTCTGATCTTAATTGATTTATCTACTGTGTTTATGACTTAAGAACAGATTAAATTGAGGTGTTTGCCAATGTTATCGGAGATTCCCTCAAAAGGTTGCTTTTGTTCACCTGTGGAAACAATAAGAAAGGTGTTGCCATGGTGTAATGCATGTTTTGGCCACAAGGGGCTGCAGTGAAACACCAACCCATGTTATAAATAGTTTTCTTCCAGGTGACTATGACAAAGGGAATAGTTACATTTTGGAAGTTAAAACAATTGGTTGAATGTCCGTCTTGACCTTGACAAATCAAATCAAAGTTTATTTATAAAGCATATTTATAAAGCATATTTATAAAGCATATTTAAAAGCGATTTTTGGTCGGGCCAAAGTGCTGTACATGTAATAAATACTACAATCACATAAAAACACATTTAAAAAGTATATGCATCCATTGTAATAGAGCTTTAAAACCAGGAAAAGACACACTTTTATGATATCAAGTTATCGAAAATCTAAGTGATAATAAGCCTTATTTATCTTCATCAGTTTAGTGTTGATATATTTCCCAGCCCTGAGGGACTTAATAGGCTCACCTACGCCTTATTCAACAGTGTGGCCATCTGTTAGCACATAACCACACTTTTGTATTTAGGTCACATGATGACAAAGGACTCCAAACATGGGCTAACAGCTTTTTATTTAGCTAAACTCAAGCTACTACTTATGGAATTTTAACAAAGACACCTTTATAAAAAATACTTTTCCCATTTCTGAACTGAGTTTGACCACCACCTTAAAGACTGCTGAGTGTTTTTATGTTTCTCTTTCGCGGCTACACTTATTTACAGACAGACGTTTTGCAGAGCTGTGCAGTACATACATGTCTAGGGTTCTAGGACTAATTTCTGCACCACTGTATTAAATCACAAGACAAGAGTGCAGACAACATCTGCCCACGTGGTCTGAGAACCAGCAGGCACTGTCTCTCCTCATCCTGGGACTCTTCATTGAGGCACAGCATGCTTTTGGTCATGGAGTTGTTGGGAATGTAGAGGGTGTGGTTGAACGAGCTCTGGTCCTCAGAAGAGTCCTGCTCCATGTCCAGCTCCTGACAGGAAGTACAGGAAGACGCTGAATCCTGGGTGCAGTCCTCAGAATCACAATCACTGCCCCCCTGGACCTTTGTCTCCCCGCTGCAGAATGTCTCTGCAGCGTCCTCGCTCCCTCTGCACTCCTCCCTATAATCCTCGGTGTAGCTGCGGGGGTACGACTCACAGGACATGCCCCGGTCCAGTCTCGGCACTCTGTTGCTCCACATGGACTCGCAGCTCGAGTGTTCATCCGTTCCGATCTCTGTGAGGTCGGATACGGGTACGCTGATATCTCCGTGAGTTGGAGGGGAGAGACAGAGGGGGTTGTTGGAGTCTGGGACCGAGCAGGAGCGGTTCAGAGCCCCCCTCCCCCTGTTCAGCCTCTGATGGACCCTCCTCCGCACCGGGGACCTGCAGTCCAACTCATCTGCCAAGGTGGCGCCGTCTCCATCACCTTCCATGTGCTCCGCCCACAGAGAGGAGTCCCAGCCCCTGCACACCTGCACATTGACAGGTAGAGTGTTTCAACTGAGGGCAAAAACAATCCTGATTACCAGGAATGCAAATGTATAAGATTTTAATTATTGATTCCATTATTGGTTCCTCTTGTCAATATGAATCTTTATTGATTCATTTATCAATTCCTGGTGAATTGTTGGTTGTAGAAGTAGAACCTATTAAGGCTCAAGACAAACTATTACTTCACCAATGTTCTGACATGATTTATTAGGGAATGTTTAGGGATTGGAATTAATACAATTTTATCTTTACCTGTTACAAATACCTGGGTATCTGGCTTGATGATTGTCTCACTTTTAAACTTCATGTCAATAACCTGCTTAAAAAACTGAGGGTTAGGCTAGGGTTCTTTTTCAGGAACAAGTCCTGTTTCTCGCTTGAGGCCAGGAAAAGGCTAGTCTCTGTGACCTTTTGACCTCTGCTGGATACGGTGATCTGGTCTATATGAATGCACCTGCCAATTGCCTGAACAAGTTAGATGCCGCCTATCACAGCGCACTGAGATTTGTCACAAATTGTAACGCACTTACTCATCACTGTACCCTGTATGCCAAGGCAGGTTTGCCATCACTCTCTGTACGGAGGCTCAGTCACTGGTACACGTTTATCTATAAAGCTTTGTTAAGCAAGGACTGTCTTAGGTAAGACAGCTTTTATGTGCACAGCTCCACTTGTACTTACTCCACTTGCAGAGCTGTCATTGGCTGAGATAAGTCCGGCCGTGCGTCACGCCTCCACCGTTCCCGGAAATGCATCCGTGGAGGAACCATCAGTGTATCCTCGGTTAGAGCTCCTCCAGAGAGCCTCCTCGACACTCGATCCTCGGTGTGCATTTAGAGAAATGAGACGTCCTTCAAAATGGCGCGCTGAAATTCATTTCCTGGTCACTACCGGAGGACCGAGGAGTCGAGGAGGGGAAATTTGAGTATTGAGAAGCCTCTACAGTGTCAACGTCTCCGTTGCGCAGTTTGATTGGAAACAGAAGGTTGTTCAAATTCAAAAACAGAAAGCGTCCTGACAGCGACACCAACCACTAACCCAATTTGAAATGCTCGGGAGTTGAAGAGCTTCCCGTTTCTGCTTTAACTGAGAAAAGCAACCTCTGATAACTGAACTAAGCGTGTTTAGGACATGTTAAGGACCTGTAAAAAACAACAAGATTCTTAACAAAAGGCTGTTTGTGAGAAGCCAACAGTACAACTAAACACTTGTAACGATTATATTTCATAAAATTCATTCCTCTTTTTCTTGTTACCATGACAACAAAATAGTTCAAGAGAGATCTCTGGTTATTCCACACACATTTCCACACCTTTCTATACAGCATTATGGCAGTTAAGAACAGTCAGCAGGGTTTGTTATACTTGCAGGAGAGGCCTGTCCTCCGGCTTCTCCTCCTGCATCTGCTCCAGCAGCCTCTGAATCTCTTCCCCCAGCTCCGCCTCCAGCTCTGGCTCGATGACAAAGTTCAGAGCGGCAGGGAGCGTGGAGCCCAGAGAGTAAACATGGCCCTGCAGCCGGGGATATAGAGGAGAAAACACAGTGACGTACAGAGATCTGAATCCATGTAGAGCAGGGGTCTTCAACTAAAATTCAACGAGGTCCAGTTAGAGAAAATGTCCCCATGCAAAGGTCCGGAACATCAAAATGTCTAACTTGCTTCATGAATTAGTGTGATATATATTGAAGTGACCTGTAGCTTTATCAACGTCTGCATAATCAACAGCTGACTGCCAATCAAATAAAGAAAGTACAATTCAAAAACAACAATATTTATTGTCAATTAACATTAAATACTGTGGATATGTGTAATGTTCCTCTCGGGCTGCATTTACAAATAAAATAGAGAAAATAAATAAAATAGCTTTTGAAAATATGTGCATCTTAAAAGTGCTTAATTTTAGATAAATAAAATAAAGTGTAGCAGCAGCTTGAGTTTCCCTTTTTCTTTGTTAACCGTTTCACATCATGACTTAACAGTTTCAGACGATTATAGAACATATTAGTCTTTACACATCATAACAATTGAACAGTTTTAAAGTTTCTCTTTCTTTCCCTCTTATATTGCAGTCCCTCACTCACTTTGTTTAAAGAGCCTGTGACACCATCCCAACAACTGTTGTGCAATGAAATATTGGGCTACTAGTAATCTCGAACCGTCAGTTTAAAAAAGAAAAAGCGATACCGTTCCGTTAAATATCAATAATTTCGAACATCGCGGGGAAATTCCTTCACTCATTTTGAAGTTTTGGGGGAAGCCGGAAGTGACGTCAATGCGGGAACGCTTCGAGAGCCAAACACGGACAAAGTGTGTTGTCATGCGTAGAAATGGTGAATTACTGAGATTAGGCACGTTAAGAACGTTTTAATGAAGTTGACTACAGTATATTCATATTTGTCAGTGCTTTCATGTCAATTCGGCGACATAAACATAAATGATCGTGGTGAAGATGATGATTACATTAGGATTACAAATCGGGAGTGAGAGCTACTGAATTTCCTCCCGTCGGATGTGATATAAAAACAAATCGATTATTTTTGTAGTTGTAAACTCAAGTAGATGAAACTACATTTATTAGTGCTTTCATGTCAATTCGGCGAACATATGATACATTAAATGATGAGTGAGGATGATGATTAAAAATCGTTTGTTTGAGCTGGTCTGCATTTCCTGATGAGAAAACAAACCGATGCTTTTTGTAGTTGTAGTACACCAACAACGTGGATTAAACGTGTGGTTTTTTTACCACAATGTTGGGGAAATTAATGGATAAAATACACGGATTATTATTATTATTCCCACTCCGATCGGGACACTAGGTCCACCATTTCCCCGCAGCGAGGCTCCCCCCGTTGACAATTTACGTGGGCTGGGTGCATTGGCGGACTGGCCATCGGGACGAATCCCGATGGGCCGGTACCGAAGTGGGCCGGTCGGATAAGTAACTAGCACATCCCCCATAGGCGGCGCGTGAGGCTCAGGTTTGGGAAGGCTAAATCACTTCTTTTACCTGACGCTGCCCGCCTCCGGCGTCTATAGAAAAGAGATCCACTCAGTGTGCGGAGTTTAAATCTCTCAAGTCATATTACAGGATAAAGAAAATACAGTTTAAACTGCCGTATGCAGAGAAGACGCCGACGTGTCGCACTTATCATTCATATTACATCATCAATCAGATCATCGATCATATAATATCATAATATATCATATATTTCCTTATCTGAGTCAGCTTCTCCAGCCTCATCTGGCCGTGCAACACTCACAGTGTCACAGACTGTATGCAGAAGTATTATTTAACACATTATGTTGACGAAACACTCGAGACAAATGTAATTAAAGTCAGATCTCGTGTCTTAGACATGAACGCGCTCTCAGCTGGAGAGAGAAACCCTGGCTTGATTTACCGAGTTGATAACCAGCGTCGTAGGACCGCTTAGCGAGATCTCGTTTGTTAGTTTGTTGTTGTTAGTTTGTTTGTTACTCAAACATATCCAGGGTCCAACCTGATCTCACCAGAATGCGTGACTCCACCACGACTCCTTAACACCACAATGCGTGGTGGAGTCACGAACTTTGTTACATTTGCGTGTCGGCACCACGCAAACAACCCCAATGTAAAGTGAATCAGGCTCCTTTGTCGTGGTGCACACACGCATTTCTACAACGTGCATTGTGTGTAATGCAACTGTTATTTTTATTAAATTACAAGTTAGTTAAGTTATAAGTTAGTTTTTAAGGAAGGCCAGAGCTTCAGCTGTGTCAAATAGATTGTTCCCTTCAGTTAACGTTATTTAAAAGATAATGATCATGTCCTCTGTATTGTATTACGAGCGTCCATTCCCATTGGATAACGGAGAATTTTACACCCGGAAGTAAGTAGCCTATTCTCCTTACTGTGGATTGATCTCAGTGATATCTGCACTACTCATCGACTAAAAAACACCAAATTGTCCTTGTTAATTACACAACATTGATTGGTTTGAATTGTGTGCAATGCTTTTGTATTTTTCCCCTTCGATTCGGAGAAACAAATATATTTTCGGAGTTTTTGGACGGCAGAAGACACTACACTACCCAGAATCCTCAGCTATCGTTTGGGACTACACCATGTGCTTAGCTTGACAAACCCCGTGATCAGTCCTCAACCTCTGTGATTGGATGCGCGACGTTTACACAGAGCGTCCAAAAGGACTTTGAAATGTAATGGAACCCAGCGAGGCACACTATTCAAAACAGGAATCGAACGTGTCCTACCCCCCCTCCCCCCTTAGGTCACAGGCTCCTCCAACAGTGCTACGCAATAAAACCGATGCACAGAAAAAATAGTGAAATAGTGCAATAAGAGTCTATATACAAGTGATTGGAATATGATATATTAGATAAATAATTTCTAAGTAGCAGCCAGATGAATGTTATTTCTAAATTCAGGTGTTTAATAGTCTTCTGGCCTGTGGGATGAAGCTGTCTCTGTGTCTGGTGGTTTTAGTCCGAATGCTGCGGTACCGCCTGCCAGACTGCAGCAGACAGAACCGTTTGTGGCTGGGGTGATGGGGTCTTTTATAATCCTGAGGGCTTTCTTTAAGGTTAACCTGGTATTTTTAATCCACTACATTTATTTTAGTTACTTTACAGATTTGGATTAATGATGTGAAATATAAACAACCCTTAAATCAGACTTTAGTTACACCTGAATGAAATGCAGTGAAGGTGATTGTCAAGTGCCAACAATCAGGCGAGATATTTGATAGTTGGTTGCTTGAGAAGACTAAATATTTATCTGCAGATCCGTTTAAAGCATATTCATTACTCGTTATTCTCTAATAGTTCATTAAAGACTGTATATAATTGCTATTTTGCACATCCCTTTCAAGATTTCAAGATTTTCTAAGGTTTATTGACATATCATATACACAACAGTGTAGTTATGCAATGAATGAACAACTTGGGTCACAGGTTCATCAACAGTGCATTACAAGACATCTATCAATGTGTGTGTACCTCCACCATTACACTGTCGTATTCTGCACATTTCTTTAAATAAAGCCTTATTAGTTAGCACATCCTCCTATCAGGCACTAAACTGTTTTACTCTAGATATCATTTGAGTATCTTCTTGATATTTTCTATTCTATATTTATATAATTGACCTTCTACTTTCCCACTATTTTGTATGTACTCTTAATATTTGAATGTTTTCATAAAATATAACACATTCAAAAGTGCGTTACAAAAATGAAAGACATTAAGAAAAAGGCATTTTAAACAGTCATTAAAAAGCATCACAATCTTCCTGCATTGCAATTACTCTAAACGTGTAATAACGTGCTTTAACCAGTAGGTGGTTTGGGTTAAAAGCATAGGTTAAAAGGCTGTCAAGTTTACAGTGTTAACAAAATAAAATATACTGCTGTTTCCGGTTTAGTTTACGACGAATATTATTTTGTTATTGTTTTGATATTTGTAACACAAAAGCGATGGAAAAACCCATAGCAACCAAAAAAAGATGGTCTTAACATGACCCAGTCGTCTAGTAGTTAATAAAAAACAATAATATCAAAACAAAATATTACTACTAACTTTATTGTGAAATTAAAACAGAACGGTAAAAGAATAGTTCCCGGTCTATTCTGATGCCCGATCTCTGTAGATAAATAAAGAACTAAGACAGATGTGTAATATTTAATGCAGCCAAACTATTTATTACAATGCATTCATGTGATGACTTTCAAAGAGTAAAGCAAGCACTGCTGAATAAAGTATGATTTTCTCTTTTACGAAACGTTTTTTTTTATATGGAATGCAGTTGGAGGTCAACCAATCAAAGAACTTGAGGACTGATCACGGGGTTCATGGTGTAGTCCCAAACGATAGCTGAGGATTCTGGGTAGTGTAGTGTCTTCTGCCGTCCAAAAACTCCGAAAAAATATTTGTTTCTCCGAATCGAAGGGGGAAAATACAAAAGCATTGCACACAATTCAAACCAATCAATGTTGTGTAATTAACAAGGACAATGTGGTGTTTTTTAGTCGATGAGTAGTGCAGATATCACTGTAAAATCAATCGACAGTAAGGAGAA
The DNA here is from genome assembly GCF_902827115.2 of Pseudochaenichthys georgianus. Classification (NCBI taxonomy): domain Eukaryota; kingdom Metazoa; phylum Chordata; class Actinopteri; order Perciformes; family Channichthyidae; genus Pseudochaenichthys; species Pseudochaenichthys georgianus. Next base: position 7,775,411 of record NC_047517.1, on the reverse strand, counting down.
TAGGCTACTTACTTCCGGGTGTAAAATTCTCCGTTATCCAATGGGAATGGACGCTCGTAATACAAGACATGATCATTATCTTTTAAATAACGTTAACTGAAGGGAACAATCTATTTGACACAGCTGAAGCTCTGGCCTTCCTTAAAAACAAACTAATTTAATAAAATTAACAGTTGCATTACACACAATGCACGTTGTAGAAATGCGTGTGTGCACCACGACAAAGGAGCCTCATTCACTTTACATTGGGGTTGTTTGCGTGGTGCCGACACGCAAATGTAATAAAGTTCGTGACTCCACCACGCATTGTGGTGTTAAGGAGTCGTGGTGGAGTCACGCATTCTGGTGAGATCAGGTTGCCAGGGTCTGTTGAACTGGCTTCGTAGTACAGGGCACAGGTGGCTAGCAGCGCTAATGTCAAAGACACAGACATTATACATTATATTTGTATTTTACCAGGATGCAGTGACACAAATATGTACATATTTACATTTACTATCTACAGCACCCTGACATCCCCCACTCCCCCCGTTGACAATTTACTAGCGGTACCGAAGTGGGCCGGTCGAGAGTCCCGGGATGATTTTTAGTCCCATTCCACCACTGGCTACATGACCGTATGATCGCCCATATTGACGCACCTCATTCCTAAACTTCTAACAGATACAACATAAACCGATCCTTCAGCCTCATATGAGCTCTCAGACACGTTCAACATTAACCTGTCATCGCTGTCTGAGCTTGCTGCTGTGTGCGCCGTCGTGCGTTTACATCTGACTGTATATATATAAAGGTTTACATGCAGATGCTGGGATCCTGGACGGTGCAGCTGGAGCGCTGTGCCCGCAATGACGTCACCCATCATTTGGCGGGACTTGAAGAATCCGCGAGAAGATCCAGAAAATTGTCAACATTGAAGGCAGATTAATGGTTATCAAAGTACAAATATCCAAAATCAGTTCAGTAACGGTTTTCAAGGGGACAATATGTACTCAAATTGATGGGTTTGGATGATGGGGGAAAACCGTGTCACAGGCTCTTTAAATTCAGTGCGAGAATTGAGCTGGAGCTTGTCCTGCCAGGAGTTTAGATCTGGGCTGACATGGAGTCAGGGCCATTCTCACACACATGCAGGTGCTCATTGGTTACAGAGATGCAAACACAGGTATGGTGAAAAAAGAGAGAACTATTCGAAGCATGAACAAAACAGCGTAATATACCATCTGACAAAGGCCTGTGCTATGATGCTTCAATTAACTGCTATTCTTTATAATATACTCAGATCAATAGGAGACAGAGATGTTAAGTTAAAAATCAAGGGTTTTCATTATTATTTACAGCAGGGGTGGGGAACCTTTTTCCTTTCAATTTTTACAACATCCTCCGAGGGTCGTACAACTGATTGAACTCAACCTCTGCTTAAAAAAACTAAAATCACAGCCCATTCATTTGGCCTTTCTTTCATGCTGTGCAAAGAAAAAGCAACCTCTTAATCCAGATATCTCACCATGACTCACGTATGCATACATGTGCACGGTGTGGCGTGACCACCAAAAAACAGAAAGATATGGACACAAGATGTGTGCAAATGTATTTAGTATCCTATCCATGTGAACATGATTTAAGTGAGGGGGGGACCTAACCTCCTCTAGGGGGGTCCGTGGGCATGCTCCCCGGGAAGATTTATTTTTAAATATTGAAGCATCAATCTGGTACACTTTGAGAGCAACATTAAGAGATCTATGGATACATCTCTCAACACCCAGATGAAACAGAACTGTAAGCATATTTTTCTTTTTGGATATTTTTACAAATCACTCCCCTTTTAAACTCTGTTCTTGTTATTTTTAACACCTTTTTTGTTACTGTCATATAGTATTTTATACCTGTTTTTCATTTAGTCTCATTAATAACTATAATGATCATATCAAGGTGTGCCTTAACCTCACTGAGCTGAGGTTATTTGAGCCTCTCAGGAGAGAGCTCTCTTCCACCTGGTTGTAGAAAAGCTCTTTAAATTCGTTAGCATAGCTAGCTAACCAGATGCTAATAACAACAGATCGCCACTGTGCTTACAACTAAAGACACAGCCACGCAAACACTGCGGCATGTGTACGGCTCCTTATGGGTACTGCAATATTTGAAGAGCTGGAGCGGCGTTCCGGTGCTCTCTGTCAGCACTCCTTTCAGACGAGACATACCACGTGAAGACACGTTACGATCGTGTTGTGTTCAAGGAACCTGTCCTTGGCCAGGAAAAAAAGGTACTCACTTGTTTAATTATTTTTGCGGTCTAGATTTCTTCTTATTTTTTGAAGTGAGAAGTTATCCGTCAGTCGGACTGACGGACGGACGGACTCCCCCCCACCCCCAAAACGAAAACTCTTCGGTTCTCCACGAATTACACAAGTCACCCAAATCAGCGTTAAAAAAGCGGGAGGCGCCGAAAAATCCCCTATTAATGTATTGATTATAGCTCCGGGTCCGTATAGGTCGGCGTCTGGGTCCGGATCCGGACCGCGGTCCGCCTGTTGTCGACCCCTGATGTAGAGGCTTGGAAAGCACAGCGTCTTACCATTCTGGGTAGTAATTGTCATGACAGAGCTTTTGTTTTGCTTTGCAGCAAAGCCTTTGCTACCTACACCCACAGGGGACATTATGGTCTGCTCTGAGGCAGCAGCGGATTTGAACCAGGTGCTTCTGAGTTCACATAACCATCACTCCCTACATTTGAAGTGGACTGCACCCATACGTATGTGGTAAACTCATTTGCTAGGCGGATCCCAGTGTGGGTCACCGAAATAGAAGAGTGAACACTCCTAAACGCCTAAACCTCTGTTTTGCTTTCGCCATCACCACGCCAATCCGTTATACCTCCCTTGGGAAAAACACATTTCAGAAAAACATGGGAAGAAGAAGAGGGTTGTTGTTTTTTTAGAAGTATTGGGGATTTGGACAGAAAGCTGCATTTTAAATGAACATAAGCTCACTTCAAATATATTTACATTTTGGATTTATTTATTTGCATGGTACATTTCTACAATCATAATCATTTCTACAATCATAATAATCTATAATCATGTCCCATTATTGTAAGCAGAAAGACTGCTTTCAAGACTAAAATAACAGCAGTATTTAAAAGATGAATGTAAAGGTTAAATGCACAGACTTTCACAGGCACATACACAATTATTACTGCATGTTTTTTTTAAATATAGCACTTGAAGGAGTCCTGCATGTCTGCTTGTTAAATACATGAAGTTGATGTTATTGTACTTTTCGGGTTGTATCCATATGGTTTAATGTACTTATAGTTAGCAATTTGTTTAAAAGCGTCAAGTAAATGAATATTATGCATTACTGATGGGCAAGGAACATTAGAAGTCACCTAACTATTACAACTATATTATTTACAGTATCAGAACAAAGAAAATGTTGCTAGAAGTAGAGTTCTTGCATGTAACCATACTGCCTTTCAGTTTGGTATTATCAGGTAGAGGTGACAGTGGTTAGTTTGTAGCTGAATAATGGCTGGCTATATGGTGAGGTTAGAGGACAAAGGACCTTAGCAAACCTCACCAAGGTGCCTGTGACTGTGTGATGTACTATCCCAGGGGTGGATGTGTGACACTGTGACCAGAATAAAGTATAGAGGAAGACTTAGCATCTCTCACCTCAAACGTGCTTCCCGTGTGGTCAAACTCAGGAGGCACGAAGGAACCTTCGGGATCATCTGCAAGGTTGGAAACAGGCAAATTAACTGCACTGAAAAGTCATCAAAAGGAAGCAGGCACTGCGTTTGCCGTTTGATGTGAACACTACAATGTATAGCCATGTCAGCTCTGTGCTTTAACCCACTTGCTGAGAATCTACCGTAATGAGATACAAATCAGAGGAATATTCTAAAGAACAACGGTCCAGTGGGCAAGAGCAGCTGTTTTCCTTCATTGGCATAATTCGTGTGTCAGTGATAGTCCCTGACAGACTGGAGCAGTGAGGCATCCTCATCCTCCTCAAATAGGCCACATTCTAAGACTGGCTCCGAGCAGGATACCAGTGTTGTAGTCAAGTCACCAATTCACGAGTCCAAGTCACCCTCGAGTCACCACTCTTCGAGTCCGAGTCCAAGTCCGAGTCACCAAGGGAGAGTCGTAGTCGAGTCCGAGTCCAAGTCCGAGTCACCCAAGGAGTGTCCAAGTCGAGTCCGAGTCCGAGTCATCATTACCTGTGTTCGAGTCCGAGTCCAATTCCGAGTCACTTAAGAAGAGTCCAAGTCAAGTCCGAGTCACAAGTCTTCATGTATTAATCTTCGTGGATATATGTTTTGAAATGTAGCTGCTCCTCTACATTGCTGTTATCCTGTCTATTGAACTGCTGTGAAGCGAGTTTGGCTACAATTCTTGTAATAGGTGCTATACAAATATAAAGCTTATTTCTAATATTCATATTATTATTATATATAAATAAACTATATTTAAAATGAGTTACCTTTTAGAGAAGTGATTATATTTGTATGCCAATATTTTCCTATGGTAAAGTTTTCGTTTTGCACTTTTATTTTGATAGTAATAAGATTGGGACTCTTATTTTGAAGGAACTTTTACGGGTTAAATCAGTTTACCATAAAGATTTATCCCCAGAAAGCACATGGCTACTTAGCATGCAAAGTTAAGTAGCCATGTGCTTTTGTTATCGGCTGAATCTTTATTTATTGATTAGATCACGTTACTCTGATGATAGTGTTCAAGACAGCCTATATGTCTGAACTCGACCCTTAGAGTAATGTGTTACGGAGCCTTCTCTTCTATATTGTTTCCACATAACGAGCATTTTGCGCTGCTCTTTTCCAATGTGGAAGCAGAATGTGTGAAAGCATACAGCATGATGCGGGGTGTGTCTATAGACATCTCTAGACTGGAACAGCGGGGCCCCGTACGTGAACTCGCCATACAGGACATCAGACTCCAGAGAACATGTGCTCGAGTCCGAGTCCAAGTCGGAGCGTCAATGTACGAGTCGAGTCCGAGTCATCGTGGGGGGGGGAATTCACGAGTCCGAGTCCAAGTCATCCTGTGCGAGAATTCACGAGTCCAAGTCCGAGTCGCGTCAATCAGTGCGCGAGTCCGAGTCAAGTCACGAGTCCCGAAAATCGGCACTCAAGTCCGACTCGAGTCCGAGTCCGGGACTCGAGTACTCCATCTCTGCAGGATACACATGAAAACCAAAACATGCACCGCCTTAACTGGATTCAGAACAAGAAAGGTGGAGAGGCACGTTAAATGTGCTGATCGGGTCTTTTACTTCCTGATACCGATTCCGATACCTGACCTTTTGTATCGGCCAATACCGAGACATATTGATTTGAGTTTGTGGGGCGCTGTGGCTCAGGAGTTAGATGGTGTTTCTCCAATCCCCAGCCAATGCACTCAACATATCGTTATTTCATTTGAAAAGATACTTTAATAGCCACCACACCACCACAATAGCTGTGTATTACTAACCCTAACCCTTCCATCATCGATTCCTTCATGCAGTGATTGTTTTTCTGAACTGATGGTGGATGTATCTAACAAGTACCAGCAAGTACCACGTGTTCTAGGTAGTGTTAATGTGCTAATCATGGATAACTTGATATCAGATAAGGGCATAGACTTGCAGTTTGCAGAGACCAGATCATAATCCCATTGTTGAGCTCTACTAGAATAGATGTATACTGTGCAATTTTCCAAACTCCCATTGGTTTCTCATACAGCATCTCTGTATAGTATGTGCATTCACTCTCTGTCCTAAATGGCTTGTTGGAGCAGTGCCCCCCCTTCCCTGTGAGCCCAGTGGCCGTCTGCGAGACAGCGAGACACAGCGAAACCCAGCCCGAAACACACACACACCCGCAGCCTGGCTGGGAGTTTGTGTGTGTGCTCAGGCTGAGTTCCGTGGTGTCTCGCTGTCTCGCCGACTCCACACCAGTGAGCCAGCTCACAGTGTCCCGCTCCTCGCAGCAGCGAGCCTCGCAACGTCCTGCCGAGTGTGTGTGTGTGTGTGTGTGTGTGTGTGTGTGTGTGTGTGTGTGTGAGAGGAAGTCCGCGGATTGGTCCAGACGTAACGGCTCCGCAGATTGGTCAAAATGGACCAATCCATTACGTCACTATACCCAGGAAGAAAAAGAGAAATGTCCAACGAGGCGTTCTGGGGCAGCATAGACAGGTCTTTTTTGTGTTAGAGTTTTACTCGCTACAGGGTTTACTTTGAGGGTTTTGACTCTGAAGACCGTTTACAAGCAGAAAAACCTTCATAACACACAAGGGGGCGGGTAATAAACAGAAAAGCATGACATGGGACCCTTAAATGTAAATCATTGTAGGTCTATTTAGCTCTTTGATGACATTAAACAGAGTATCTTTGAGATGTGGACAAACCAAGACATTTAAAAGACTCTAAACTGCTTTCTGACTGATGGAGAAAATCAGCGGATTAATCATCAGTAGAAGAGATCATACTCTCTTCTATTTCCCTTTATTTCCCTCTCCCTGCCTTTCACTTGTCCTTTACCATCTTCCCTCAACATTTCATTTACCTCCTCAACATTTCAATTATTCTTCCAGAGTCTCTAACGTCCTTTCCTCCTTAGCTCTTTTTCCTTTACGTTCCCTTCCTTTCCTTCACCACGTGTCCTTAAATTCCCATGTTCCTTATGCTTTATTCTAGTGTCCACACCTTTCCTTCCTTTTCCCCATTCACCTTCTCTCAATTCCTTTCAAACGTTCCTACTTCCCTTTCTTTTATTCACATCTATTCTTCCCACCTCTTATGCTTTGTATCTCCTCTCAAAGATGCTGAAGCATTCTCCACCATATGTAACAAGTACGACCTTCGCCACATTAAATAAGAGGGAAAAGAAGACAGCCGCTGTGAGTGACGCACTAGCCTTCGGGGTGATGGTGGGGTGAGAGCGTGTCGATGCATGCCTCCACAATTCAGCACAGCAGGTAGTACGAGCTGAGCAATATTACTGATTTATCACACTGCAAATATGCCGATCAAAAAGTCCAGTTTTGATCAGAAATTGATCAGCTTGGGATTGTCTTGGTCATCATTAAGTGAAAACCATCAGAGGACATTATGTTGCACTAATTGGTCGACGGTGATGCGTTCACTGCCCCTCAGTAAACTACCATTCTGCTACTACTGCAATAATGAATCATCTGAAATGAACCCTATTGATGAAGCGACAGACTATTCTCACTGAGATAAATCACCACAGCTCTCAATGTCACTGTCTTATGTGAGCATGAGAGAGTAGTACATGAGACTGAAATGTCAACGGAATCGCACAAAGAGCTCAATTAAATGGAATGGAAACTGTGAGAGCAAAGTGTTGTGATTAATGATTTAGGTGCCGTTTGTTCACCATGAACATGAGAAGGGTAAATGTGGGCACTGCGGCTTGTGTTTCTATCCACAGGATGAATCACCGCCGTAGGACTGAACCTGATCCGATAAAGCAGCGTGACAAGAGATGAAGCCACGAAGGACTTTAGCTGACAGAGTAATCAAAGCATCTCTTTAAAGGGTCTCTGGTGGGAGATGTGTGCCTGGATAAGAAAACGGTTAAAACACTGCCATTCTGGTCGTGTAATGTATTCATTTGATCATGTGTGTTTGAGTCTAGGTTGACTGATCATAGACTTACTAAGCAGTTACCACAACAACGACCCCCCTAGCAACTCGTACGCCACTGGCAAACAATGCTTATAATGATAGAGAGGGTATGAGAAAAGGAAAGACATGGCAAAAGGAATGAAACGATTGGAAAACAGAAGAGGTGACGGATAATTGCTATGTTGGATGCTTTTCATTAGTTGGGAAAAGCCTCAAGGAAGATGTCGTCCGTGCAAATCAGAACCGACCTGGGGAAAGCCTGATTGATCCAATGAGACACTGATGTGTTTTCGAGCAAGGACTTGCACATTGAGACTGATACAGTTCAGAGCAAGAAAGATAACAATGCCTTTGTCTTCCAGCCAAAACTGCAGTTACAGACAACCAAACATGTAATCTTGATCTGTGACAAAACATATGAATAACTTTAGTACTTTGAGATCATGTACCTTCGCTAAAGCCAAATTCTCTGTCTGGCAAATATCAAAAAGTTACAAATCCTTATGTATCCGCCCTGGGATTCTGATCCATTCCAAAATTAGATTCATTGGCCCATGCTTCATAAAAAACATGGCCAGTGTTGTTTTTTTTGTGGTCCTGCTGACAACAATGTGCACAAACAAACTGCAATGAAAAAGTAATGTCCTTGGCGAAGATACAAATACAACTGTTAAGTGTCATAGATAAAATTATCAGGCAGAAAGTTCAAACTAAGGGGTTTACAATACAAAGTCCTGAAAGGGGTTTCGTTCCTGCAGATGAATGGCAGGGTGTCAGAGCTGTGGACTCACCGCTCAGCTGCTCCATGAAGCAAACATTCCCATGAGCGTTGAAGGCCAGAGTGTCCGGGGTGATGCACAGTGTGTGGAAGAGGTGGGAGGGTCGGATGCTCTGCAGCGCCAGGACACACTCCGCACACACTCCCCACACCTCATCCTCACACAGACAGCTGTTCTGCAGAGACAGGATGTCCGCTAGAGACACATTCTCCTGTGGACACACACACACACACACACACACACACACACACGTACAAGAAGGTCCAGGTTAGCATACACACATACATGGTTTGCAGTACAGTCAGGTGAAGTGAAATGACGAGATGTAATAATCTGAATAAATCATATTGGTAGAGAAAATATAAGCTATGTTTAGCATAAAAAACAAAAACAATATAAGTAGGCTACAACTAGTTTGTGTTTAGAAAATACAAGGTAATGTAAATTCCATTGAATTAAGACGGTTTTGAGAGATTAGCTTTAATGCAGGAGGAAATCATACAGTCTTCATAGTCAAACACCTTCCCCATCCCTGTACCTCGAGAAAATAATGTCTCTGTATTTCCTCTTAAACTGGTTAATGTCTGGACATCGCTTTAGCTCCACATTCACACTGTTCCATAGTCTCACTCCACAGGCTGAGATACAACAAGTTCTTCTGGTTGTACGGACCCTATGAATTTCAAATTGAAATTGTCTCCTTGAACTATATCCCCCCACTCGTTGAGTGAATACTTTTTGGATGTTTCCTGTTAAAACGTTATGATTTGCCTTAAACATGATTTGTGCCGTTTGGAATTCTACCAGGTCTGTGAATTTTAACAATTTTGACTGCAGGAATAATTTGTGAGTGTGATCAAGGTATTTGGCATTGTGAATGATTCGTATGGCTTTTTTTTGTAGAATAGATACTGCATGTACTGTATAGAACTGTTGTAGTTATTGCCCCAGATTTCAGCACAGTAATTCAGATATGGTAAGACTAGTGAACAGTAGAGAATGCAAAGTGATTTCTGATCTAGAACTTGTTTTACTTTGTTTAGTATGGAAATGCTTCTTGACAGCTTTGATTGTACATGTTGTATGTGTAATTTCCAACTTATTGCATCATCTATTATTACCCCAAGAAATGTAATTTCATGGACTCTTTGAATTTCAACCCCATCTATTTTTATTTGCATTTGTGTTTTTGTTCTATGTTTACCGAACAGCATTCATTTAGTTTTACTCAAGTTTAATGATTGTTTATTTTTGTCAAACCATGTTTTTAATTTGTGCATTTCATTTTCTATGTTCTCCACTAGCTGTTCTAAATTCTCCCCAGAACAGAATATATTTGTATCATCAGCAAACAAAACTAGCCTCAGTACATTGGATACTCTACAGATGTCATTGATGTACAGTATAAACAATTTAGGACCCACCACTGACCCCTGGGGGACACCACAAGCAATGTCCAAACATGAAGAACAGTAATGTCCCATCTTTACATACTGCTGTCTATTGCTTAAATAGCTTTTAATCCAGTCTAAAACTATACCCCCGATACCTTTCTAATTTATATACTAGTCTGTAGGGACTTGGTTTTGGAACCGAAAGGTCACCGATTCAAGTCCCTATCAGACCAAGAATATGGAATGAGCTGGTAGCTGGAGAGGTGCCAGTTCACCTCCTTAAATCAGACTTTAGTTACATCTGGAGTACATTCACAAGCTACCCTGCAGTATACAAAGTCATTCAAACTAGCTGCACCTTTACCAGCTTTGAGAACACTTTAATGATCAATCATTATAAAACATATCATATATTTTTCTGAAATTGACCAATCTGCACAATGACTACTTTTACTTTAAGTATATTTTGATGCTAATACTTTTGTACTTTTACTTGGGTCACATTTTGAATGTAGGACTTTTACTTGTTTGTTTTTTTTGGGCCAGATTAGCCTTTATTGGAAATGACAGTGTTGAAAAGGGTAGATAGAGGGGATGACATGGTCAGGCTGGATTCGTACCTGGGTCCTCCACATGGGAACTGAGTCCCTATTCATGGACCAGCTCTACCAGGTGAGCTATATGGCGGCCTAGGTCTTTTACTTGTACTTGGTATTTAGTAAACAGTGAACATTTTTACGGTGGTTGTTTCAGGGCTCGCAGCTAACAATGTCCCGATGTCCCGGGGACCATAACAATTCCTACTGGGACACAAATCTATTTTGTCCGGGACTATTTCGGGACTATTTCGGGACAGTGAACTAACTAACTAACGCTAGCGCGAGCTAGCGCGAGCGCTAACTGAAGTGTGCCCTACAATGCATACAAACGTCCTAAAATGCGGTGTCATGTTCTTTTGAAGTTTGTGAAAATGATGTGAAATACAGTTGATCAAAATAAGAGGTGTAGCCTATCATTTTTGTATTTTCTTTGTCAGTCAGTCAGTCAGTGACCAGGCTAGAATCTTTAGCTGCAAAAACGTAAGGCATTTAGCTAATCATTTAGCTTTTCATCTTTTTTTAGTGTTTTATTTATTTTTTGGTCAAGAACGTCAGTCAGATTGGGTGACGATTAGAAAGGGTGTCGCATGGTAATTTTAGTTTGCCAATCAACTCTGGTATGAGAATAATGTGTCATGTTAAGAGAGAGTAATGTTCCAGTTGTTTTTGTGCCTAGCTAATCTCCCAGTAGATTTTGCCCTTCAAAGCAAGGCTACAATGTGCATTAGACTAGTGATGGCACGTTCAATGGCACACTCGCTCGAAACGTGTCTTTAACAAGAACAAACTGACCTGACCATTGTGCATGTCTGCATTTTTTGGGATCAGGGCTCCCCCAACAGGACGAAAAAAATATGTGTATATCTGTTCAAACCAAAGACTAAACTAATGCTGTAGAAAAATATCAAAATGACTAAGATTATAATGCTCATACAAATGTTAAATTTCACCACTTTTGTAATAACATTTCTTTTACAATTGATAATGTTTTTGTCTTCTACATCTATATTAAAACAAAACAGGGGTCTGGCTCAAAGACATCATCAGAGCTTTAAGACAAGGTTGTATACAACATTGTACCCTACTATGTTATGTAATGTTATATTATATTATTATAACATGAACATATGTTTGGTCTTAACTAAATTCAGGAGCTGCAAGTGCCCAAGGTCAAGGACAGAGCCAGAGAAGGCTATGAGGCGAAGAGGAAGAGGAAGTGGCTTCCTGAATGGAGGCAACAATACCCCTTTGCCGAGTTTGATCCAGCTGCCAAAATGATGTACTGCTCAACATGCAGATCCTTCCCAGCAAAGGCCAAAGACAGTTCTTTGTTCATCGGTGTAAGTGGCGACAATGTACGTGTGAGAACACTAAAATTGCATGTCGTTACATCTGCTCACAATGATTGTGAGAAGGCTCTCAGAGTACGGGAGAATCCTGAGATTGCCAAGCTGTCTTCTAAGAATGGATCAGGGTGTTAAAGAGAAATTAATCAAGCTATTTAACATAGCATACTATGTTGCAAAGGAGGAAGAACCCTTTACAAAATGTCCCAAATTAGTGAATCTGCATTTCAAGAATGGCCTTAACTTGGGAATCACATACAAAAATGACCACGCTTGTCAGACATTCATAGACAACATAGCTAAAACCATGAACAAGTCTTTGGAAGAGAAGATAAAGGCTGCAAGATTTTTTTCTATAATGTCTGACTCTTCTGTTGACCGATCAGTGCAGGACCAGGAGATAATTTATGTCACCTATATTGAAAATGGTCTACCCGTCAACGTCATGTTGACTATGGTGACATTGCAGCATGCTAACAGCCAGGGCATCCTAGACGCCATAATGTCTGGACTTCACCAAGCTGGGCTCTCAGAAGATGACCTAAAGGCAAAGTTGGTTGGGTTCGGATGTGATGGGGCCTCTGTGATGATCGGGCATAGAAATGGAGTATCTGCCAGGCTGAAAGAGATGTTTGGATCGCTGGTGACCATCTGGTGTGTGGCTCATCGTCTTGAGCTGACCGCATTAGACAGCATGAAATCTTTTCCAGCTCTCCCAGAACTGAAGAAAAGTATCAACGGAATCTACAAACACTACCATACATCAGCCAAAGCTACCCGTGAGCTCAAGACTGTGGCAGAAGCCCTCAACATACATCTGGTCAAACCAGGGACTATCGATGGTACACGGTGGCTTCCGCACACACTCCATGGTTTGTCAGCCCTTATCAGGAACTACCAAGCCATCCTTTTCCATTTGGAGAGCCACGCAAATGACATGCATGATAGAGAAGCAAGTGACCTCATGAAGGGGCGGGCCAGCCACACTGTGAAAGGACTTAAGCAATTCAAGACAGTGATTTTTGTTCATCTTCTTCTTGACATTCTCAGTGAGCTGAAATACCTAAGCCTTCTCTTTCAGAGGGATGGGCTGACACTACAGATGGTGTCAGATGGACTGCAGAAGACGACCCTGGCTCTTGTAGCCATGAAGGTAAACAAAATTAATAGTTGATAAGTAAACTCCCTAGAGAGAATTGTGTATGCTACAGTGTATGTTTAGTGATTGTGACAGTGAAATACTTTTTTCTTTTATCGTGTATTTCAGACAGTCCCAGGCCAGCATCTGAAGCAGTTCCTGGATGAAGTGGGGCCCTTTCCTGGAAACATGTACTCTGGTGTACAGCTCGACAGGAAACAAGTGGATGATGACAACCTCCACAAAGTGAAAGAAAAACTTATCAATGGCTTCTGTGACTACGTCACCACACGGTTTGGTAGCCTTGATGATGGTGTCTTTAAAGCTGCTGCTGCCACCATGTTTGACCTTAGCAACTGGCCAGAGGACATCACTGACCTGGCTACCTTTGGCCTGGCTGATCTTGAGACTTTTGTCTCTCACTTTAAGGGAATTCTTGAAGCATGTGAGGACTTCATATCAATTCAAGAAGCGAAACGGGAGTGGATTGACCTAAAGGTACTCGTGCATCGACACTTCAGGCATCTTCAGTCTCAGGTGTTATGGCAGAGACTTTTGCAAGGTGCCATAGGGAGGCCTGAACAGTCTCCCCACATGCAGATGATCGTAGAGATACTGCTTGTGTTCCCGATGTCAACATCATGCTGAGAGAGAGGCTTCTCCTGCATGAAAAGGATCAAGTCTGACTGGAGAGGATCCCTCTCTAACCAAATGCTAAATTCCCTCCTCCGTATATCTCTGCATGGCCCTGAGGTTGAGGACTATAATGCAGAGCAGGCAGTTGAGAAGTGGTGGCAAAGTGGCCAGAGAACACGACGACCCATGTTTAGCGACTAAATACATGTAAATAGTAAATGTGAAGATCTGTTTAGATAGATACATTTATTAAACTGTATTATGGAACTTCTGTTTTTTTATTATCATTCATACCACTTTTATTGCCAGATAGAGGGTTCCGATCATAAAACACAGAGACCATACAGCCATACCATATTGAATTGAAAAATACAAATCAGAATTCTTCAATGTTGACATGACAATGATACATTAGTCTGGATATTAAGAAACAATAGAAAAACATGTCTTAAAACAACTCTCTTCCCTTCTACTCTAGGAGAGGCAACAGATCAGACTAATATTCATATGTTTAAAAGAATAAGTATTTTAAACTTACATGGTGGACCAGAGTCTATGGTGTGATGATTAACTGACAACTTATATGTATTCTGCATAATTGGGGGGGGCGACGATACAAATTTAAATTTGGGACACTGCTGGTTATATCCGGGACAATACAAAGTAGAATTCGGGACAGTTGTGGGACACTCAGGAAAAAAGTTAATTTCGACCCCTGGGTTGTTTGACTTATTCAGTTTCTCTGGAACAGTGGAAAGACGTTTTTTCTGTGAGTTTTTTTTTTCTCGTCAAATTTGTGTTTTATGTCGAAATGTTATGATGACTGTTTCTGTCAATGGAATGTGGTTGCTTTAAGGAAGAATATTAATTCCTGGAAATGAGTGCTTATTTTAACATTTCTTACACAAAAAAGGCCAGATGTTATTAGTGGTTTTTTTTATCCTGTGGAAAAAAGGCTTTAAAACTACTTTGCTTTTAATAACTGCTTTTAGTGTTGTATGGAATATCTGCAGAGCATATCATACATGTTAATGCAGAGCAATAGAGGAGAGAAGCAAAACGCTCACGTTTCCCTTCACACCAGCACCTAAACGCATCACCAAACAAGAGGTTTCAAAACAGTCCCTGCTCTTAACTTCAGGCAGACAACTCGTGTGGAACGGCTTCATTAAATGTAAATACAGAGTGTGCAAAGTGACAGTTTGGCGTGACATTGGCGAGAGATACAATTCTCCCTAAAGCCTGGAGTTACACTTCTACAGGTGGATTCTGGGATACATAACACTCTGATAATGCAATGTTAGCAGCAGCAGCAGCAGCAGCAGCAGCAGCAGCAGCAGCAGCAGCAGCAGTGTAGCAACTTATTTAAAGTGCCTTCTTGCAAAGAGATAAAAGTAACCAAAATTGCAATTGCTTTACTAATCCAGCAAGTTGAAGGTGCCCTATGGAGATTTTTGGAAATAAACTGCATGATAATTTGGTGTTGATCACCAAAAAGCATTGCGTGTAGCCCCAATTTCTCAATTGTAACCACAATCAGGATTGTGTTTTTATGATGTTTATGTCTCCTCTGGGCAGGGTTCGTCAATATAGAGTTGTTTTCACATTTCTCTATTCCCTAAAATCGGAGATTCCAACGTACCCTGGGAAAGAAAGATAAGGTATGTCACAAATTGAAATGGACCAATTAAAACAGCCGAACAGCCACTATTTAAACCTTTATTTAGTGAGGAAGGAACAAGGTATTTTCTTCCAAGGATTAATGAATTAGCTAATCTTATCTTGTTTAGGGCTGCACAATTAATCGATTTTAAATCTAAATTGCGATTTTAAATGATGCAATTAGCAAAGCCTGCGATTTGGGATACACGTTATACAGCGCGTCGGATTCAATGTTTTTCTTGTGTGTCACACAGTCATCCACACCAATCAGAAGTGCTGTGCTCCACATGTACCAGCCATTGTTAACCAATCAGAAGTGGCCCAAGGTAACAACGCGTACGCCCAACAACAACATTGCACGGGAAACGCCCATGTGTGTGAAGACGATTCTAGCAATATTCATGCAGTGGGTAAATGGCTTCAGCCGGGCCAGAAGCAACGTTGGACAATTTAGTCCTGAAGAAAAACAACAATTCGGTTGTATGGAAATATTTTGGGTTTAGGACGACAGATGTGCAACAAAAGCAGGTATTGTGCACGACCTGTCGTGGAAAAGTCGCTACATCCCAAGGCAACACCACAAACCTGTATGAGCACTGGAAAAAGCACCACAGGCAGCTCCATGATGAGTATAGGGAAGAAAGCTTTTAGATGTGCAGCTTCACTAACTTGGAACAGTCTGCATAAAGAATGGAACATTACCAATCTGGTACCACTACATGTTTTTAAAGCTCGGTTGGATGCTACACAATCAGATGCTGTTGGTACCTGTACATGTGGATAGATATGTAAATTGTAATCCCTGTACATTTTGCTGTATGATGTCCTTTTGTTGTTCTGTTGTTTATGTTTTTATGTCTTCATGTGGAACCTACTGCTGCAGGTCTCCCTTGAAAAGGGCTCACGAAGGCACCGTGAGATAACCAATAACGCACAACCTCGCTAAAGACATGGTGTCTATTAACACTGTGAGCAACGAAGGGTTTAAAAAACTCATCCGAACGCTGGATAAAAGATATGCGATTCCCTCCCGCACGTACTTTAGTCATGTGGCCATCCCAGAAATGTACACGGAATGTAGGAATAAACTTGAGACGGAGCTGAAAAATGTCGAGTACTATGCAACAACAACCGATCTGTGGTCGAGCCGGACGACCGAGCCGTATCTCAGTCTCACCGTGCACTTCATAAATTACGACTTTTAGTTGAAGAGTCATTGCCTGCAAACGGTATACTTTCCTGCTGCTGACCACACGGGAGAGACTATTGCGCATGGACTAAGAGAGTCCTCGTCCAACTGGGGTCTGAAGGAAGAGGATCAGACGTGCATCACCACTGATAACGGATCCAATGTTGTACAAGCTGTGGAACTGAATCACTGGACAAGGCTTCAGTGCTTTGGACACAGGCTGCATCTTGCGATTGGTAAGTGTGTCTCCCTCTCGCTCTCCCCCTCTCCCCCTCTCACACCCCTCTCAGTTTCATAATTATTGTCATTACATTTTCTATCTGAAAAATGCAATACTGTACCTTACACAAATAATGTTTTGATTGAACATTGGATTGAATCGACCAATCAATCGACCAATCCATTATTCATAAAGTCTTGCACCTTAAAATTCGCAGATATGGTTTATAGTAGGGGTGTAACGGTATCCGTATTCGTCCTGTACCGTCACGGTTCGGACGTCACGGTTATATATAATCCAGGGGGCGGTATTGCGCCTAAAAGCCAGCCGCCCGTAAATAACAAATGAAGAACAAGAACAAAACACAACAAAACGAACACAATACATGAAGAAGAAAAGTTAGTAGCTACGGCGAGTTCACACAACACACAGGAGCTAGAAGACACCTGCTTCTTTTAAATCAGCTGTGTGGGAACATTTCGGGTTCCCCGTGGACTACAACAATGATGGGGTGCGAGTTGTGGATCGGATGAGGACGGTGTGTCGGCGTTGTTCGACAGCGGTGCGGTATGCTAGTGGTAACACGTCAAACATGCTCAATCACATCCGAGTCAGTCTCAGTCCCCAGCGAGAGGGTTTGCTTTTCCTTGTTGTACCGAACCCGTACCGAACCGTGACCCCCAAACCGAGGTATGAACCGAACCGTGACTTCTGTGAACCGTTACACCCCTAGTTTATAGTAAAACTTTATAAATTGTTTTTCGTGTTGGGAGCAAAAGCCTGCCTGTTTGTATTCTAAATATGTTTAAATTAAGAGAAGGACATTATCATTTAAGAGGGTTATGTGTTTTTAAAGCATGTAAAGCAAGAATCCATGTTAAGTCTTGTTGTGTTTCAGTTTTGGGAGTAAAGATATGGAATAATCTTAGTGATGATTTGAAATGGTGTAGTTCTTAAAATTGTTAAGGAGTAAAATAATGCAGCATTATAATTTAGCGTAGATACTTGGTTTGTGTTTTTTTTCTTTCTTTCTTTCTTTCTTTCTTTTAGATTGTATTGTAAGGGATAGGCAAAAGCAAGCCTTGACTTCAGCACATAGAGTTTTATTGTGTGAAATGGTTTTTGATGTGTTCGATTTTGTTCTTACTTTTACACACATTTGTATGAGTATGACCGAAAATAAACCAAACCATTAATTAATGAATTAATTAATGATTTTCTTTTTCAGAAAATGCTCTGAAAGAGAAGACCATGAAAGACCGTATAAATCGGGCAACAGGAGTTTGTAAGTCTTTGGTTTGCCATTTCTCGCACAGTTGGAAAAAGAAGGCCGCACTGAGTGAGACCCAGCGAGAGTCTCATCTGCCAGAGCACTCGTTGATCACAGAGTGTCCAACAAGATGGGGCTCAAGGCAGAAAATGGTCGGGAGGGTGTTGGAGCAGTGAAAGGCCTTGTCTCAGGTTCTCTCTGAAGACAGGAAGACCTGGTCCCCAGTTGGAAGGACATATAAGTCCTTGAATCCATCAACAACGCCCTGCGTCCTCTCCAGGAGTTCACAGATGCCCTCTCTGGTGAAGCTTATGTAAGCGTATCGTACCTGAAGCCAGTCCTGCATCTCCTGAAAACATCAACTCTGGCTGCAAAGGACGAGGACACTGCCCTTACCAAGGAAATAAAGTCACTGGTCCTTGGCTACATGTAGAATCGATACAGCGTCCCAGCCACACAGTTAGGGATAAGAATTGATAAGGTTTCTGTTTTATTGTATCTGCGATCATTGTTTTGCAAATAGGAAAAACATGCCTGCATTGATGAAAGGAATCGATAAGCTTGGAGGCATACAATGTAGATTCTCTGAGTTAACTATTCTCTAATAATTCTACACACAGGAGCTTCTGGACATCACTTAGTTCGTTGATCCAAGATTCAACACAGACTCCATGAGCGCAGAGAATGTTCCAGACCTCAAAGCAAGGGTGAAGATCAAAATGGAACAGGAGGCACGAAAGGTAACTTGTATTTATGTGCAGTTCATTGCACATGCAATGATAATGTATTTTGATTTAATTGATTGGCAATTTTTTTTATGTTTATATAACATTCCCAATTGCTCAGAATGACATTGATGCAACACTTAACAGTTCTCATCTCGACGCTAATCTGTGTTGTGCAGGAGAAGAGGGCGCATACCAGCACCACAGACGCCGTGCTTCCGAGTGCAGGAGAGTTAGAGCCACCCACTTCGAAGAAGGCAAAGCGGTCATTGGGCAGCTTCTTTAAGAGCAGCGCTGCTGTGCCCCCTGCTTCAACCGCTGTGCAGTTGGAGGGTGCCATAGAAGCTGAGGTGAACACCTACCTAATGACTCCCACCATCGATGGAGAGGAGGATCCCCTGGCCTGGTGGAAGGTACACCGTGTTAACTTTCCGATGCTGAGCAAGCTGGCTCGCAAATTCTTGTGTATACCAGCCACAAGTTCCCCATCAAAAGAGTGTTTAGTGCTGGAGGCAACGTGGTCACATGTCAGCGTTCATGTGTGAAACCAGCAAAGGTTGACATGCTGGTTTTCTTGACAACAAATCTGGAAAAATGAATTTTGAGAAGTAGATTTCAGGGAAGTGGCAAATACTATTTTATTTGATCTGCACTTTATCTATTTCAATTCAATTTGTATTATCACTTTACTTAACTTGATTGCAGTATGTGCAATATGTAGATGCTGCTCCTGAGCCATACTTGAATAACCTTGTTTGCAGAAAGGTCCTATTTTATTTTTATATTGGAAATGTTCCATTTTTGTGAATTTAAAGTTGTGTTTAAGACTTGTTGAGAGAAACAAAATGGAAGCTGTTTAAAACAAAAAACATAAATACATATGTTGTTCCAAATATGTTGTTCCAATTAATATGTTGTACGTTCTCATCCTTGCATTAGAATTAGAGCAGATAATAGTTTGATGGTATCATGTGGTAAGGCTCTCTGAAATTAGCCCATGATAGAAGGTGACAGACAGATTCATCCAATCACCTGCCAAGTATTTTTGAAAGTGCCTGCCCTTTTCCAAATAGCTTCCAATGGAGCTTTCCTAGATGGTTTGGTGAACAAACCATCTGAGTCAGGTTAGTGATGCTCCATCACATGTTTTACATCTATTACAGGGTGAATCTTAAACTGAAGCTTGACTTTGAAGCAACCCAATGGAAGTTTCATGTAAGTTTGGTTCTTTCACTCATAGCTCGGGCTGCGGGGGTTCTAGAGACGGAAGCCAATCTGTGCTCCTACGTCCCATGAACACGCACAGACAAACTGCACGTTGATATGACCTTTCTAGCCGGAGATATGGCCGCATTTTACAATAAACTTCCGTAGGGACGCTTTAAAAAAAATAATATCGCAATTGCAATATCTGTCAGAAAATTGCAATTTTCATGTACTTTTTTTGTAATGTTTAATTGAACTATTCATATTTTAGACTGCACTGTAACTTTTATCCATGTATTTTTCCTTAATGTTTATTTTATTAGCTTTTCTTTTTTAATGCTTAATGTCTTTCATTTTTTTTTGTAAAGCACTTTGAATTGCCTTGCGTTGAAAAGTGCTATATAAATAAACTTGCCTTGCCTTGCAATTAGATTATTTCCCCAAATCGTGCAGCCCTAGTCTTGTTTTATCTTATCTTATCAAAAGCACAGCATCACTGCTAGAGGTCTTATCTTTTCTTCAGAGGGACGTCATGTCTTGTAGCGCTGAGAGCTAAGTTATTAAATAAATCTTAATTTTAGAAAGTGTGAAAATAGCTGCCTAGGTAAACTGTTTTAAATACATCACCTTGAAAAGTGACCTAATTTTCACAAAGTTGCAGAAAACCCTGAGTTCTCCTTAGTTGCAAGGGTATTTGGAACACATAGTACACAGCGTACGAAGTGGCCCTGTCTACTGTGTCAGATGCAGTGATCTCAGAGATTCGGGTTTCATTTCAGGATCCTCTGTTCGCTCTACAAGGACACAAAAGCCTGCCCTAAATTAGACAAGTGGGGAGTGAGAGGCATCACAAAGCAGCATCTGTCAAACACTATGTCCAGTTCTTCCATTACCATGAACTTATTTCTCTTCCATTACATATTTTTTACCACAAGTAAATGGAATGCATTATAGACCTTCTCCAGTTTGTCCAACCCTTTAAAGTGTTTGAGAGGCAGAGGCTAAAATGCCACCTGTGTTTGAAAACTTACATTCACAGATTTCAAACACATTCACAGCGTTAGCTGTACCATTGGGTGAAAGTTGGGGATAGGTGTCTTTCCCAACATCAACATGTTGACTGCAGGGGCTTGTACGGAAGAAGATTAAGGCCCCATGTGATTTTTTTGCAGGATCTGACAAAAAGTCATTTTTTTTTTTTTAGATTGAAGTCAACATTATGAGATTAGAGTCAGAATTCTGAGTTTAATCTCTGAATTCTTAGAATAATTCTGCATTTTCTGATTTATTTTGAATAATTCTGCATTTTCTGATTTATTTTGAATAATTCTGCATTTTCTGATTTATTTTTACATTACATGTCATTGTTCATCCAAAGCGACTTACGTACATACATTCAGTACTGTGGACAATCCCCACAGGAGCAATTTGGCGTGAAGTGTCTTGTCCAGGGACACAACGACATGCTGACTGCAGTGGGACTTGAACTTGCTATCCCCTGATTTGGAGTCCAGCACACTATCCACTGAGTCCCCCCACCCACCAAAGTTAAAAATGCTGTCCTCCAGCAGTGTGCGAAAAAGCACACGTCCCACCGTCCGGGACGTGTTATTTACGATATCGGACAAGTAGATCTTTCAATTGACTTGTCCGGCGGACAAGTGACGTTTTTCGCCCTCATTTATTGACAAATTATTGATAAATTCAGTTTACAAAAGGCAGAAGTCATTCGCAGATTGTCCGTGTCCGCCATTGTTCGTTTGGAAATGTTAGTTTCGGTTCTGCTTGTCGATTCCTAAGGAGATGTGTTTCCTAAGGAAACACATCTCGCCGCTTTCTGTATGGGGGCGGGGCGGGGCGGGACCATGGATGTATAATAAGAACGACGTGTAGCACAGTGGCAGGGTTGGGAAGCAAAACTCGGCTCCGAGTAAAAACAAATAACAATTGTCCAGTACCGGGATTAATAAGAGTTGTGAGGACAGGAGGCAGAGACCCGCGGACTGCAGCTCTCTCTCTCTCTCTCTGTGCTCCGTATCAGCTGATCGCTGCAGCTCAGCGTCTCTCTCTCTTTCTCTCTTTCTACACACAGCGGATCCGCTGCCCGTTTAACAGCCTCATCTTTGTCAAACTTTCTTATGTTCTTCCTCTAACACGTAATGAAGGTTATTAAGCGTTTTAGCTCCTATGTTGTTAATATTGACCGCCATTTCCTTTATGAAGTGAAGCAGCCTCCCTGTCTGTGTCCTCGCGCTGTCCTCACATCTGATGTAACATCAGAGGAGACTGGGCCAATTGTACATTCTCAAACTGCACCACTTAGAACTAACTAAACAATGCAGAGATTATTTTTATATAATTGTATTCAATAACCGTAACGAAATTCAACAGTATGAAGTGATTTGTATATAGGAATACAGATTTGACTTAATGTTTTCATAAATATATTTTTCTCCCAGTTTGTCATGGGACTTATTTTTACCCTCTCAAAGAACTGGAATCGAGAACCGAAAATAACCGGAATCGAAAAGCAGAACCGGAATCGTTAAAATCCAAACGATACCCAACCCTATGTGTGGTGCAGTAAAATCTTACCGCTCACTTACGTTAGCGGTGTCGTAAAAAACGTGGAAAAATGTAAAATACGATGACGAAGAAGAAGATTCCAGTGACCCCAATTTTTGTCCATTCTGGACAAGTGAAACATGTATTCGGACAAGTAAATTGCCAAACTCACTTGTCCATGAACAAGTACTCTCTAAAAACTTTTTCTCACACTGCCTACATAAATTTGCCTCTGAGCTCCAAGGTTCTGATACGAGGACAGTCAAATAAAGTGTCCCTATCTGAGATTTAAGTGAACATTTAGATTACTTTTCTCAAAAATTCGGACTTTTGTCTCAGAGTTCTGACTCTTAATCTCTTTTTTTAAAAAAAAAAGTTTTTGTCAGATCTTGAAAAAAGTGTCCTAATCCTCTTCCGTAGGCTGGGGGTCATTCCACCTATCTTTTAATTTCTTTAATTTGTTTACGTTTAATTTAGTTTAGTTTTCTTTTCAAAGTTAACTAATGTAAAAAGTGTCACATGTCCAAATTACACCAACTTGAGTTCCCAGAAATACTCCCACCAAGTGTGAACAAACAAACTGTAGATGGTACATCTTGTGCAAATAAACCTTTTCCAATTTTTTTCTCATGTATTACATTTCCTTGGGCACACTCTTTTCCGGAACATTGGTGGGGACAAAAGTGGCCATTTTAAATTATTCTTAATGCTGATGCTTTTATCCAAAGTGACTAACACTGAGTGCTTTCAAAAATTACAAAACAAACAAAAAAAGCTACAAATCCTGCCGGTAAATTAATTATCAATAAGCCAAAACATTGTGAGTGCTGCACTGCTCTTTTCAGTTGCAGCAGATTGTGAACAAAGCGTATCGATGTGATCTTCTGGGTAGAGCACAATTATAGGGGAGAAAATGCCATTTCAAGCAGCAGCAGCCCCATAAATAGAAAGCTTTCCCCGAGAAAGGTGCAGAGGAAGGCTGGAAGTCCCCCCCCCCCCCCCACCAAAGTTAAAAATGCTGTCCTACATAAGTTTGCCTCTGAGCTCCAAGGTTCTGATACGAGGACAGTACAATGAAGTGTCAGTAGTCAATGTGTTTATATTTTAGTTCATTTCCCTACACTTAAATATGTACTAATATGTAATATTGTGCGTTTAACTTGACGATGGTTATCTGAAGTTACATTTCAGATCCATCGATCAGGGGTAAGGGAAAAAGTGTAATAACATGGAAGTTGATTTATGTTTTGGAGTGTGTTTCTATGGCTACACTGTTTGTTAAAACGAAACACATGAATAAAATAAACACTGCAATCCCTCCCCCACCCCACTTTTCTTGTTTGTGCGTAAACATTGTCCTAGTAGTGTGCTGCTGTTTTTCTTGTTGTGACTGTCTTAAAATATAATACAAATATTAATTGAATTTGAACATGTTAGACCTCTACGAGTTGTAAGAAGTCACAATAAAGAAGGACTTAAAGAGGCCCTATTATTCTTTTAATTCATGGTTTTCCCTCTCCTGTAGTGTGTTCTATAGGTTTGTGTGCATGTAAATGGTCTGCAAAGGCTAAAATCCCTGTGTGCATGGAGACATGTCACAGTATAGACACTACAAATATGTATATTTTTAAATTTGTGTAGGCGCCCCCCAGACTCTTTTTTTTGAGGCGCCGCTCAGATCAGGATTCATTTGTTTTTTTGAGAATATGAAAAATAAAACGTAGGGGCGCCCCAACACTGCACCACCCCTCTCTAGGTTTTCTTTGGTTCTGTCCATTTGTGTTTTGCGTGTCGCACGCTCTCGCGTCTTGAACGAGAATTAGAACTTCACTGTCACAACATGAAGCGGGGCAACCCCAACAAAAAGCCGTCTGGGGCGCATTGGAATAGGCGAAGAAAGAGAGAGGAGGAAAAACTCCAGGAAAACAGAGGTATGTCTGATGACTGTTTGTGTTTATTGGCATTTTTCAAGCAACGGTATAAAGCTAGCTAGCTAACGTTAGCTAATGAAAGCAGCTGATGTAGGGCTGTGCGATTATGGCAAACATCATAATCACGATTATTTGGGTCAATAATTGATATTACGATTATTTTGACGATTATTCATTGACCATTTATTGAACTTTAAAACAAATAATATTTTACCAATAAACAAGATCAACAAATATGTTGGAGCGCACTTCCAAAACCATACTAAACATATATTATTAATATGACAAATAAAAATAAATTAGACCAAAATAAATTAAATCAAATATGATGCAGTGCACTGTCACAACCTACTGAAAACTCCTTAACATATAGCTAAAATGTTGGTAAAACATATTCATTATTCCACTCAGTTAAACGTTGAAGGCTGGCTAACCGTCATGGTCCAGAAGTAACAGGAAATAAATGTTGAACTACAATTTAAGACCAAATAAAAACGTTTTGGCCACCATGGCAAATGCTGGTAGGACTGCTCACGTCATCTCTTAAAGATTTTTTGCAAGAAACACCAGCCTGTTGACATGGTCTGGTTTCAGAGATGAGCGCAGGCAGGTGACAATATTGCCACCTGTACTGAAGACCCTCAGCCATGCCCCGACACATGGGGTGACGCCGGCCAATCACAAAGCTTTGATGCGTTCAAGACAAGTGCATTATTCTGGCACAGGAAGATTATGTTACAGGACATTAACGATAAAACAGAATATTGTTGTTCTATTTTTAGACACATCTCGCGATCGACTGGTTGGGCACCCCTCGGCTAGACCATAGGTCCGTTGTGGTGGCAAAGTAGTCAGCTGAAGCCACATCTCTCTCAACTTCCCCACGGCATTTGTCATATAGTGCAGGCAGCGCAGACCTGCTGAAATAATACCGAGACGGCATCGCGTAACGCTTGTCCAACATGTTGACACGTTGCTTAAAGCCCTGGTTGCTAACAGTGCTAACTGGGCACATATCTTTAGCGATGTGAAATGTAATGGCACCTGTAATATCTCTGTGTCTCTGCGAGCTCGTCGCGTAGGCCGTTGCTCTGTACAATGCGTCCTGAATCGATGACTGTGATGATGTGGTGGATGAAGTCGAGCGGGCATCTGCTTTTTGTTGTATTATGCCCGGTCGTATTGCACTTTGTGGTTGTATTTCAGATGATTAAAGAGATTGGTTGTGTTAGCGTGTGGTGCCAACACAACCTGGTAACAAATCCTGCACTGCACTGTGTTTTGCTCCACGTCGGACTCCTGAAAGCCAAAGTACTTCCAAATAGTGGAAATAGTCTTACCCTTCTTTTTAACGAGTTGCTGCTCTTGTTCTGACATCTTCGCTTGCGCTGAACACTCACAACACATGTCACTCCCACGTGGCCGAGTGGGCTTTTAGGGAGGGGCGAAAGCACACCCAGCAAAATAATCGTATTTTGTCAATTATGCCGTTTTCATAATCGTCGCAAGCCATAATCGTAATCGCGATTGAAATACGATTAATTGCACAGCCCTAAGCTGATATATAGTATGATAGAAGCTAGCAGATGAGCTGCTTTAACATCTAGCTTGATAGCTCTTTTTACACCAACTGCACTGTGTGGTTTTTCTTGTATTCATTATATATATTTATTATTATTAAAGATATCTATTTTGTTCCATCTGTAGCTTACAAATGGTAATGGACACAAAATAAGTCTGCTAAATCATTAACTAGCTAGGTTATCACTTAAAAAATATATTTTGCATATTTGGGCACAGGAAATTATGTCAGCTAGTCTGAACTGCTCAGTATTATTGCAGATAGATACCTACTAGGGCTGAACGATATACCGTGTCATGGCGATAACCGCGATATGCGCATGAGCGATATTCACACCGCAGGGACGTGCGGTTTTATTCATTTTTTTTATAGAAATGCTAACGCACTTTAGCACAGAATTCAAAATAAAGATACCCTTATTACTTATCGAAACTGCACATACAATATATCTGATTAAAGCTGAGACTCCACAGATTATTTAAGTATAGAATCTAAGCCAGGGATGGGCAACTTTGATGGTGGTGGGGGCCACATCATTGATGTACTGGCCACCAGGGGGCCGCAGATTCACTTGGAACACACACACACACAAATTCCATGTGTTGTATGTAATTATTAACAAATATACTAAGTCTGACATCTTCATTGACATTTTACAATCAAAGGGAACATCCCCAAAAAATGGGAACATCCTCTAATAAGCTCACTAAACAAATATCAGTTCACAGAAATGTTATTTGATTTTTACAAGTGGCATGTTTGTATTGAACAGGTTATTAAACAGTGGAATAAAACTATTTTAAACTATTGGAAAGCACGGAAAATGTGTGTGTATTGAGATTAACCATTAGATGACATACACATGAAGTCATGAACACTAACCCAGACATTAGTCGTCTAACTTGAACCTAAAACACTTGTAGCCACTCTCTGCATTCCCCTTATTCCACAATAAGGGGAATGTCAACACAGACACCTGTCAGCCCGCACTCTGCTGTTGCTCAGCACCACTCCCCCTCCCTCCCGCTGAAAACATGAATGAAAAGCGTAGTAATCGATAACACGGCAGGGTCCGTGACAGTTTGTTTTCATCTGATTTCAAATAAACAAAGTCTTGGTTTTAAGAATATTAAACTTGTTTCGCCAAATGCAGATGATAAAAACAACTTTTAAGCTTGTAAAGGCATAATTACAAGAGGCAACTTAACGTCACAGCAGACATAACAACAGCCGGTGTTTCTTGTGAGGGTTTCCCCGGGAAACAAACACAATACACACAAATGCGTCACAGATGGTGACGTGGTATTTGAAATCATCTACGCAGCTCGCGACGTAACTATGAGTCTAGTGGACGGTATCAGTACTACAAGTAAAACAATAAAATATATATATATTTTTTTTAATTAATTACGTTGTTTATAAATTAATCTGAGGGCCGCAAAAAGAGGAGGTGGGGGCCGCCATTTTCCCATCCCTGATCTAAGCGATCCGATCTCGCAACAGGGGAAGCAAACACAGACATCACAACACGTACCTTTTACGGAGCTTTTACGGGAGATCGTCCCACCGTAGATGTCAATCTGATCAAAAGACGTGTTCAATGGCATTAAAACGTATGTAAAAATCGGAGCACAACAGTTAGCTGCTAATGGTAGTCACCAGAGTGTATCCAGCTTCCGGTTTTGGCTACGCGTCACTCTCACTCCTTATTTGGTAATGTGTGTGTGTTATACTCAAGCCCCCAGGAAGTGCGCCGGAGTCTGATGAGAATATTCGTTGTGGCCAAACGGCGGTACTACACTTCCTTTAGGTTGCTGGGAAACACTTTTTCCCATTGACTTACATGGGGAAAGAGTGGTCTGTAACTCGTTGGATAATTTTGTTTAAACTAAATAAACAACCCAGTATGAACACCTGTTCTTATTATACATCCATGGTTATACTGCGCTGGACTGCAGCATAGCCAAGACCGGAAGCAGCAGCCACTCTGGTGGCTACCATTAGCAGCTAACTTTTGCTCTGCGATTTTTACATACAAATTGAATTATGGATTATAAACAATTGCTTCAAAGCCACAGATACATTATCAACCTATGGATTAACCAATTCAGCTGCGTTTTTTCTCGCTTTAATGAACACGTCTTTTGATCAGATTGACAGCTACGGTGAGACATCTCATCTAGAAGCTACGTAAAGGTACGTGTTGTGATGTCTGTGTTTGCTTCCCCTGTCCGAGTTCGGATCACTCAGTGATGATACTATATACATAAATAATCTGTGGAACCGCATCTTTAATCGGATATCTTGTATGTGCAGCTACGATAAGTAATTATCTTGAGTTCTGTGCCAAAGTGCGTTAGCATTTTTCGCTCAGGGGTCATTTAGATGCTTCTTATGAGACTTGTGTTTTGTTTTGGTAAAAATTGTTTGCATCGTCAGTTAGCTAAGATTATTTCCGTTCATCTGGTATAACACATTAATAGGTTTTTAAATATTAAGATCCCCTGAGACACAGTGTCGTGAAAAAGAAAGTAAAGTACCCGCCTGGGACTTTGGGGCTTAACAGGTTAAAAAAAAACGCAATATATACCGCAGGGGGGGGGGGGGGGGGGGATCGCGATGTCAGTTTTTTTCAATATCGTGCAGCCCTAATACCTACTACATTATTCTCTGTGTAATTTCCAGGTGCATTGTTAAAATATCTGGGTAATCCCACTCCCACCACTGCACAACCTGAGTCTACTGCATCACTGCCTGTAGCAGGTGAGTTCAGTCAAGTGTTTTGTGATATTGCCTGTTGAGTTTATTAGGGTTGTGGGTAGTTCATACCAGAGGTCGCGTTAACCCAGCGTTTCTCAAAGTGTGGGGCACTGGTGGGGCGCAGAGATTGTACAAAATAAAGTAAGAAATCATTCCAATGTGTACTATAGGACAGTAACAAGTTTAAAAGGGGAGTGATTAGTCAAATATGCATAAATAAAAAGAAAGAATGCTAACTAGGTAACATAAGATAAGAATAAACAAGTTTAAATGATTTGTTGTGATCATATTCTAAAGATGTTTGGATTATTGAAAAGTATACAGCTCCCTTTCATCTGAGTGTTGAGAGCTGTATCCATAAATTCATGTTGGGCTCAAAGTAGGGCTGCTCGATTATGGCAAAAATCATAATCTCGATTATTTGGGTCAATAATTGATATCACGATTATTAAAAACGATTAACCATTTACTTTGAAAACATCAATTTATTGAAGAAAATAATTTGAAAAGTATGTTTTTAACAGTTGATTACCCTGAACTTTAAGTATAATTCAACTGAAAAACCTATTTAAAAAATAAATAAAATCGTTTTTTTTCGATTATGTTGTTTTCATAATCGTTGCAAGCCAAAATCGTAATTGCGATTAAAATACGATTTAATTGAGCAGCCCTAGCTCAAAGTGCACCAGATTGATGCATTCAACTTCAACATTTAAAAAAAATCTTCCTGGGGGTGCATGCCCCCGGACCCTCGAGGATGTGACGTCCACCACCAAATAAAGCAGGTTAAAATAATTAAATTGCATACATTTTATTTTAGTCAACACTGAAAACGGGTCCCACAGACCCAAACAGCACTCAACGGTTAAAGGTAGCATATAATAATGTTAAAATGTGCTAAATATATACACTGCAAAAAAACAAAAAAGAGGAGTAAAAGTAGCTCACGACTTGTTTTATTTTTTGAAAGTAACCCTCATCCTAAAAAAAGTTGGAGACCCCTGTTATAGAACGATACATTTGACAATTTTAAGCTTGGCCTACCATTTTATTGGAGCGATGAGGAACAGGTGGGGCTTGAAAAGGCTCACCTGTTCAAGGTGGGGAATGACAGAAAAAGTTTGAGAACCACTGCGTTAACCGAATATTTTCCGTCGGATTTTTTTTAACAATGACGGACAAATCTGAAAGCAGTCCGTCATTTTGACGGATTAGAACAAACTCGGAAAACAGCGCCAAATTTTCCCGCAGCGAGGCTCCGGTGTTATGCCGTGTTATGCATGCCCTCCAAAAAGGAAATTATACCGTTTCCAAACCTAACTGTGCCGTACAAATCATTGAAATGTCTGAGTTTTGGCTTTACGCTGTGCACGCTCCCGCGAGGTGCAGCAGCAATGCATAACACGGCGCATGTGAACTGTCGTCGTCGAGACATTGATCCCGAGTACCACAACACAGTCTGCAGCACGTGAGTCCAGTTTATTATTGCACATTATAATAGCACTTCTCTTACTAATAATGTACATGTTAATGTACACACACACACACACACACACACACACACACACACACACACACACACACACACACACACACACACACACACACACACACACACACACACACACACACACACACACACACACACACACACACACACACACACACACACACACACACACACACACACACACACACATAGAGTGCGTGTCTAACTGTGTCCATGCATGTTTGACTGTGCATGCAGGTGAAAACGTATCGATACCAATCCCAAGTGAACCTGCTGCTACACAATCTGCAGGGGAAACATTGATCCCGAGTACCACAACACAGTCTGCAGCACGTGACGCCACAAAGGCAGCAGCTGTTGACCCTGCCGACTGGCCATCCATGTCTGATAAGGTAAGAACAGAGTTTGTGAGCAGAGGACCCTATCAGGCAAAACCACACTTCATTTTTCCAAAAAGACAGGATGGGAGAAGCTGCCACCACCAATACTTTTATAGAAAACTGGTAAATGGGGAAAGAATCAAGAGAAGCTGGCTATTGTACTCACAGAAAAACGACAGCCTTTACTGTTTTTGCTGCAAGCTGTTCTCCCAGAAGGAATACAAATTAATCAGTGCAGGACTAAATGACTGGAAAAATTGCCACCAATTACTGAAAACACACGAGAACACTCCAGAACATACTAAACACATGGAATCATGGAAAGAGTTAGAGTTTCGATTACAAAAGGGTCAAACTATTGATAGGACTGAGATGGCGCTTACAGACATAGAAAGGAAGAGATGGCGTGAGGTGGTAACAAGGTTGGTCGCCCAGAGATGGGGACTCGAGTCTGCGACTCGAACTCGAGTCGCACTTAAGTCGCACACACAGAGACTTCAGACTTGACTTGGACTCGTGACCAAAAGACTTCAGACTCGACTTGGACTCGTGTGTTGGGACTCGTGAACAATCATTGTGTTTTCTATTGTTGGCGTATTAAAGGTGGGGTAGGTACATTTGAGAGAAACCGGCTCGAGATCGCAAGAATTTGAAAATACACAACCGGAGATAATCTGCTAGAGGCTGCTACTTCCTTATAGAGCCCGCCTCCTCCAACACACACGAACGCGCACATGACCAATGAGGGCACGAGATCAGTTTGTGCCCAGATGGAAGGCTGACAGGCAGGTAGGCCATCCAGTTATTTTGGCCGGGCTCATTACGCAGACGTGCGCGCCTCTGTTACTACCTCGTAGTAACACAATGGCGACCGGCGGCACACCTGCGGCTGTACCGCTTGTAATTAGGTTCAACTACAAACACTTCGAACAAAACGCCGGCGGCACCAACAAAAGAAGCGCACACTGCAAAGTCTGCAATATCAAAATAAAGGATGCTGGCGCAACAACGTCGAATTTCATCAGGCACTTGAAAACTCACCCGGAGAGGTCAGTCACATTACCGCATGGACGGTTAGCAAACATGTTTAGCTCAGCATCAGCTATGTAATGTTAACTGATTTCTGATTCTGAAGTGTTTTGCTTATAAGTTGTTTGCATTTAGCTAAAGTGTGATGTTTGCACTAATTGTCATTTCCCTGGCTCCGTAGGGACACTTTACCTCCAGCACAGCGGAAGACCCTACCAGACCATCTGGAGATGTCCCCAACAATCCTGCCACAAACCTGACTCATGGACCTGCATCTGGGTTGCAGTGGTGAATGCCCTGACGCCAATAGTATCTGAAGTTAACTGATTGTATTAAGACCACTCAATCTGGTGTCATACATATTTTTTTTATTTTTTCATTTCAAACCTTTATTTAACCAGATTGGTCCCATTGAGATCATAGATCTCTTTTTCAAGGGAGACCTGCAAACATTTAAGCAGTGTTCGACTTGATACCACAGCCCACGATCAATGATGTCTCAGCATTTGGTTTGTCTTTCACAGCTGATGGGAGGAGCCCCTCAGTTAGATGCCTGAAGTAAGGTTGGAGGTTAACACAAGCTGAAGAGATTTTCACATTTTGTCCTACGAGATAAAATATGTCAGTTAATCATTTAATGCTTCTAAGTGTCCTAAAACTGTGGTTTCTGTGGCTAAGCGAGACTACTAAACATCATCATGCCAAACAAGTCCGCCTTTAGCTCAGTGGTTTTGAATTCAAGTCAAGCAATCAATCAATCAGTCAATTGATTAATCAGTCAATAAAACATGCCAGTATTATAACATGTGCCATTAAAACATCATTGTTTGCAATATTCCAAAATCCAATTGAAAAATCCCTTGGCTTTTTGTTGAGGAAGCCCTTGCAATGCTACATTATTTGTCCGCCAACTAAATTAGTCATCACTGCCAGGGCCGCCCCTCCCTACACGCAGATCACGCAGACTGCGTGGGGCCTCAAGCATGTGGACCATTGACAGCCCTTTGGGAACAGACTGGCAGATGTCCCCCACAAAAAAACCTGTGATGTGTCCCTAGTGTCGACAGTTCCAGTATTTTAAAGTGCAGCTCAGGGTTGTGTCTCAGCGGGGGGGAAACTCCTGGGAGAATATCTGACTGAGCAAGGCTTTGGGATGCTGAGTTATGCAGGCTTTGATGTGTTGTATTTTAAAGAAAGCAAGAACAGTGTATTGAACTACGAAAGCACACTAAGTAGCCTGCTGAATAAATGTTATGCTAGGCCAGTGGTTCTCAAAGTGTGGGGTGCAGAGGCATGACAGGGGGGGCGCGAGAGACCAGGAGGAAAAAAATGTATGATAAAAAAATAAATAAATTAACACTAAACTGTTTTGTCGTGTAGTTACACTTCGAAGCGCATGAGGGCGCTGTAGGACATAGGTGTGGAATGTACATGCTGAGGATGGAAGGTGAAGGTAAAAGAAGAATAAAGTTAAATGTAAAGGAACCTACAGAATGGAGAAATATTTGACAGGGACGAAAATAAAAACGGGCGATGCTTCAGAGACAAACACGTGTGACAGTAACGTTACTCAAAACCAAGTCGAGAAAATATGACGAATCTTATCTTGCTCTTGGCTTCACGAAGAATGTGGTGGGAGGTGAGGAGAAACACATGTGTGTTTTATGTCTGAAAACCCTTGCGGCGGACAGTATGAAACCCAACAAATTAAGAAGACACATAGAGACATCACACCCCAGTCACGTCAAGAAGCCACTCGACTTCTTCAAGGCAAAATTAAGCGAATACCATAACCAGGGAAATCGCATGGTAAAAGCTGCATCAGTGAACAGCAAAGCACAATTGGCGTCATACTTACAGTAGTTGCATACATAATTGCAAAGTGGAAGAAACCACACACAATAGCTGAGGATCTCAGACTCCAACCCAGTCTCCTTTTCTTTCGTAAAGGAAGCTCCAGTAGTTCCTAAACTAAAGGAGGTTATAAAGGACGTTTGAAACCTCCTTTCCTATCATCTAGAGAATTCAAATGGCTCGTTGGCTGCCACCGAGGGATCTCCGGGTCATTTCACTCCTTTAGGAAGGTTCCTAAGCAAAACGGACTATTCAATTTCAGCCCCGGTCAGAACCTCAAGGTCCAGCAGCACCATGACACCCTGCTCTGCTGAAATACACAATTAAACATTTTCTATGGCCTATTTTTTGTATTAATATAATTCAACTGAATTTAAGACAGTTTAACCTGTTCAACCTGGGGGCAGAGGGGCTTTCACAAAACTGTGTCTCAGGCAGGCCCGGTTCTACGGGGGTGCATAAGGGTGCATTGCACCCTCAGTTGAGTCGTTATGCATCCTCATTTGAAAAATTAAAAGTGAAAAAAAGAAAAAAAATTCAAAGTGAAACAAAAATTCTAAGTGAAAAATATTACATATATAATAACAATAATAATAGTAGTAATAATAATAATAAGAAGAACAATATAGTTAAAATAAATTGTAATTGTGGTTAAATAACATTGTCTGCTGCATTTATTTTGTCAATGTAAACGGTAAGTAACGTTATTATGTCAGGTGCGTGTGACCTGTGCCCCTGCTTGTTCGTTATTTGCAGCAGTCAATGATGGACATCAGAAAATGGTTAAAACAACCAGCCCTTATCACCAGCAGTAACACTGCATCTACTGCAGGCAGAGGCGCGGGAAGGTATTTTGAGTGGAGATGCTGAGGTGCTGGACTCCAGTGAACACTATTACGGGCACTATAGTATAGACTAGAGCAAGATTTTTTTTAAATATTGAAGTTAAAAGCATCAATCTGGTGCACTTTGAGAGCAACATTAAGAGATCTATGGATACATCTCTCAACATCCATATGAAACACAACTGTAATCAGATGTTCTTTTTCTTTATGGATATTTTACAAATCACTCCCCTTTCAAACTGTATTCTTGTTTTACTGCCATATAGTATTTCATAACTGTTTTTCTTTTATTCTCTTGTTTTGTTATAACGATAATGATCATATGAAGGTGTGCCGCGGAAATAATCTTTTGAATAATTTGTGACCAAACCGTTTGAGACCCACTGAGATAACTTAGACTAAAGTTAACTATCTAAACACTCAGAGTCCTTTAGCTCACCTGAGCCTCTCAGGCTGAGAGGAGAGGACTCTCCTGCAGCTTGTTGTGGAACAAGCAGCTCCTTATGTCCGTTAGTGCAGCTAGCTAACCAGATGCTAACAACACGGCCCCTGCTGGCACCGGTCTCTCTCTCTCTTCCTCTCTCTCTCTCTTCCTCTCTCTCCCTCACACACTAAATGCGCTATTTTCACACACACACACACACACACACACACACACACACACACACACACACACACACACACACACACACACACACACACACACACACACACACACACACACACACACACACACACACACACACACACACACACACACACACACACACACACACACAGAGCCGAGCTTGAGTGACACAAGCACACTTTTATTTCCATGCAACTCTCTGATTGGTCTTGTGTCTTGCCTCTGTTGCATTCACTGAACACGGGAAATTACAGGCCTGCCTCTCTAGTGTCATGATGAGGTTAGGTTCACGTAAAGCACGGTTAATGAATTATATTATTGAGGTAGAATTGTCCAACCCAGTCTCACGGCATTTCGTGTTCACCAACACGATTTTTAATCTATTGATTCGTGTTCACCAACACGATTTGCCCCTTTTTTTCATGTTGCACAGCACGATTTTAAAAGCAATGTATTTCTACTGCCTGCAGCACGTCTTTTTCTCCGGTCGGGTCGTGGGAGACCGGAAGCTGTGTGGTTCATAAAAATATGTTCTTACTCAATATCAAGCCACAATTATTGCTTTTATTTGAAATCGTATAATTTCGTACTTTTGTTGCCGTCTGTGAGGGAAATAAATGGGGCTCAGACAATAAATGGGGCTCAGAGCCTCAGAATACGGAAATCTGTATTTTTAAATATTTCTTTCCTTCTAATTCATTATTATTTTCAAAATAACACACTGTTATTTACTCACCAATAACACACAATTATCCTTGCTTTTATTTATTGGTTTAATTCCATAATCTCGGCCTTTTTTGGCATCCGTCAGGAACTGAATTTCAAAATAAAAATAACCGGAAACAGACGTAGGCCTATAAGTACATTTCGAGCATCATTGCGATTGTCAACATTTCTGAGTTTAGGGTGGCCGAAGACACTACACTACCCATAATCCCCAGCTATCGTTTAGGACTACAGTCCCCGTAAGGTTACAGAGCGTCAAACAGCTGTGTGAAATGGAACGAAACCACGCCAGACTATCCAAAACTGGAATCGAACGCCCCCCCAGAACTACACATGCTGGCTATTGTGTTTCGCAAAATGTTCTATGGGACGTCTCTACTGAACGTTTTCGTTTTTCCCACAATTAGAAGTTGCCATTATTAAACACATTGGTGTTATCAAATGTAAAACATATAATTAATAAATGGGTGAAAATTGCTTGTGTCCATAATGCGCAGCATTAATATATACCCACATGACAGCTCATTGCTACTTTGTAATTCTACTCCATGACAATTCAGAGGTTAACCTGGTATTTTTACTCCACTGCATTTATTTGAGTTACTTTGCAGATTCTGATTAATGATGTGAAATATAAACAACCCTTAAATCAGACTTTAGTTACACCTGAGTAAAATGCAGGTAAGGTGATTGTCAAGTGCCAACAATCAGGAGAGATATTTGATAGTTGGTGCTTGAGAAGACTAAACATGTATCTGCAATTGACATGAATGGAAACGAGTAATAAAGTATATTCATTACTCGTTATTCTCTACTAATAGTTAATTAAAGACTGTATATTATGGCTATTTTGCACATCCCTTTCAAGATTTTCAAAGGTTTATTGACATCATATACACAACTAAGGTGTAGTTATGCAATGAATGAAACACTTGGGTCACAGGTTCCTCAACAGTGCATTACAAGACATCTATCAATATGTGTGTACCTCCACCATTAAACTGTCAAATTCTGCACATTTCTTATTCTATCTACATACATAAGAGTATAATCCATATGTATAATATCAGTTAAAATAAGTGCTTCAACATAGTTAACATTGCAGGAAAGCAATATATTAGACGTTAAGTACTTTGTCAGGCTTAATATTTGTCTGTAGATAGATACCCCCAACGTTTTTTTCTTATTTAAAAGAAGACCTTAATCTGTTATTCAATGTTTAAATAAAGGTTAATTCGTTTTTATGTTTTGCACCTCCTCCTAATATCTTTGTACATCCTGCTCTAAACTGTTTTATTGTAGAGATCACTTATAGTATCTTCTTGATTTTTTATATTCTATATTTCTATCACAGACCTTCTACTTTCCCCCTATGAAAGTATGTACTCTTCATATTTGTATTCAAATATTCAAATAATATTTGATGAAAAAAATATTAAGAGTATATTATAACACATAAAAACAATAATCTGTGAATTAGATCAAATGTAAAAGTCAGCCGAATTAGTGTTGATACTGCAAGGAGACGTATTGTGTGAAGAGAAATTGAAGATGTTGTTTAATTGTTGAATATATTTATGATCCACGTCAAGTATTCAGTTTCGGCGGCACTTTCTCAGTTTTTCCAAAGGTCTTCTCATCAGGGCTCTATAAATAAAGAACTACTGCAGATCTGTAATATGTAATGCAGCCGAACCGTGTATTACAATGCCGTTATGTGATGACTTTCAAAGAGAAAAGCAAGAACACTCGGAATTAAGTATTATTGTATTCTTTTAAAATGTTTTCCGGATTTCATATCATATAAACACCAAATCCCAGCATGCATTGCGGCTAAAACATCCAATAAGCGAGCTTAAAACCATAGCTGAGGATCTTGGGTAATCGCTCGAAATGCCTACGTCTGTTTCCGGTTATTTTTATTTTGAAATTCAGTTCCTGACGGACGCCAAAAAAGCCCGAGATTATGGAATTAAACCAATAAATAAAAGCAAGGATAATTGAGTGTTATTGGTGAGTAAATAACAGTGTGTTATTTTGAAAAGAATAACAAATTAGAAGGAAAAAAAGATTTAAAAAATACAGATTTCAGTATCCTGAGGCTCTGAGCCCCATTTATTTTCCTCACAGACGGCAACAAAAGTCCGAAATTATACGATTTCAAATAAAAGCAATAACTGTGGCTTGATATTGAGTAAGAACATGTTTTTATGAACCACACAGTTTCCGGTCTTCCTCGACCCGACCGGAGAAAAAGACGTACTGCAGGCAGTAGAAATACATTACCAGTAGAAATACATTACTTTTAAAATCGTGCTGTGCAACACGAAAAAAAGGGGCAAATCGTGTTGGTGAACACAAATCAATAGATTAAAAATCGTGTTGGTGAACACGAAATGCCGTGAGACTG
Source organism: Pseudochaenichthys georgianus (assembly GCF_902827115.2). NCBI lineage: Eukaryota > Metazoa > Chordata > Actinopteri > Perciformes > Channichthyidae > Pseudochaenichthys > Pseudochaenichthys georgianus. The sequence continues at coordinate 7,737,368 of NC_047517.1, read as the reverse complement.
GGTTGAATTGTCTGGGGCTACAGATAATTCAGACAGGGGAGCTCCGCACTGCCTGCCTGCCGCTAGGGGGTGCTGCCGCGCCCTCAGCACCCCCCTTCCCGCACCCATGACTCGCACCCATGACTGCAGGTATAACAGTTCAAATCATGGGGACATTACGTTACCCGCGGCCACTGTCGTGGACACTAACGTCCTCCTGCCCGACTCGCCGGCTTTTCCCGCCTCGCCCACGGAGGCGGAGCAGCCGCAGCCGTCTTCGTTTCCCCCAAACACCGTCACCCCTCGGAGGCCCGCAAGTGCCAGAGGACCTCTGCAAAACAGAGCCTGCCCAGGTATATTTAAAAAAGTACCCAACTCGCCTGTACAGTGGGGCAAGGCGCTCATTTTGCAGCTCATGGTTTCAAAACAGAGATTGGCTGGAATATTCCTGTAAAAAAAGATGCCATCTTCTGCTATGCATGTAGACATTTCGGTCTTAAAAGGGGAGTGATTTGTAAAATATCCATAAAGAAAAAGTAACAGTTCTGTTTCATATGGGTGTTGAGATGTATCCATAGATCTCCTCATGTTGCTCTCAAAGTGCACCAGATTGATGCTTTTAACTTCAATATTTAAAAAAAGTATCTTCCCGGGGGAGCATGCCCCCTAGAGGAGGTTAGGTCCCCCCCCTCCACTTAAATCATGTTCACATGGATAGGAAACTAAATACATTTGCACACATCTTGTGTCCATATCTTTCTGTTTTGGTGGTCATGCCACAACCGTGCACATGCATGTGTAACCCCGGTGTAGTGTCCCCTCAGCAACAGACCACTCAGAGCTGGTGATTACTTCAGTTTATTTCCATACCTGCATTGCAATGGACAACATACAATGGACACGTGAGTCTCAACAGATCCTCATGCGGTATCTAAATCTCCTTTACAAAATAAGTGTCCAATAATCAACAACACAACAATGATCGTATAGTGGTAGTATAAACAATGTGAAACATTAAACATAAACAAACTGGTGTACAAAACTCACATACCTGCATTGCAATGGACAACATACAATGGACACGTGAGCTGCGTTCTGTTGGAGAGATAGCACCACGCTCACGTTAGCCTATTGGCTCAAATTAGCTATTGACGAACACATTAATAAATCATATAACACAAATAGCGAATCACAAAAAAAACATGTTGCTGTGCTGCAGCTTGTCCCCCAGGAGCGGGGGCTGGATGGTGTTGAAGGCACTGGAGAAATCAAAGAACATGATGCCCCCCCCAGGCTTCTCCAGGTGGGAGAGGGACCTCTGCAGCAGGTAGATGACAGCGTCATCCACCCTGATGGCAGGCTGGTTGGTGAACTGCAGCGGGTCCATTGATGGTCTCACAAGGGGCCGGAGGTGTCCAAGGACCAGCCTCTCCAGGGTCTTCATCAGCTGTGATGTCAGCCCCACCGGCCGGCTGTTGAAGTCCTTGGGGTGAAGGGTCTTTTGGCACAGGTACCACACAGGACGTCTTCCACAGTTGTGGTACCCTCTCTTGCTTCAGGCTCAGGTTGAATAGAAGCTCCACAATCCCACACAGCTGATCTGCACAGGATTTGAGGAGCCTCGAGCTGATGCCATCTGGACCCGCCGCCTTCCTCACCTTACACTTCTGCAGCTCCCTCCTCACCTGGTTGGTTGTGAGGGACAAAGTGTCGTCAGCGGGTGGAGAAAAACCAGGGGCTGATGTGAGAGGTGTCTGTGAGCTGATGGCCGGGGGCTGAGTAGAGGTGGGAGAGGTAACAGGGCCATTTCCAGGCAGTGGGGACAATGGGGTGCAGCAGGGGGAAATGGGTCAGGGGGGGGGGAGGCGCATGACTGATCAAATCTGTTGAAGAAGATATTCAGGCCGTTTGCCCACTGGTGGTCCCCCCGGACCTGGGAGTCTGGCTCTTTGTAGCCAGAGATGGTTTTCAGGCCTCTCCAGACTCCACTGACGTTCCACTGCAGCAGCTGTTCCTCCATCCTCTTCCTGTAGCTGTTTTCCCCTCTCTGATTGTCCACCTCAGCTCCCTCTGTACAGTCTTCAGCTCCTCTCTGTTGCCAGATCTGAAGGCCCTCTTTTTGTCCTTCAGGAGAGCCTTTATGTCAGGGGTAATCCAGGGGTTGTTGTTGGGAAAACACCTTACAGTCCTGGTTGGTACGACGTTTTCCTCACAGAAATTAATATAGTCCGTGATGCAATCTGTAAGGCTATTGATGTCCTGCCCGTGAGAGTCAGTGAACACATCCCACGCAGTAGTGTCAACACAGTCTTTCAGGGCCTCCTCAGACCACCTCTTCACGGTGCGTGTGGGCACCGGCTGTCTGTAGACCAGAGGTTGATACACAAGCTGGAGATGAACCAGGTTGTGATCAGATCTGCCCACGGGAGGAAGGGGGAAGCTGTATGCATCCTTGGTGTTGGCATACAGTAAGTCCAGTGTTTTATTGTCTCTGGTGGTGCAGGTGACATATTGTTTGAACGTGGGCAGAGTTTTTGAGAGAGAGGCCTGATTGAAGTCTCCGGAGTTTAGGAGAAGAGCATTTGGGTGCTGTGTCTGCAGTCGGCTTACAGTAGAGCTGATGACGTGACATGCCTCTTCAGCGTTGGCAGAGGGGGGAATATATACAGCTATCACGATAACATGCGTGAATTCCCGAGGCAAATAGTGGGGCCTCATGCTAACAGCTAACAGCTCTATGTCCCTGTTGCAGATTCATTCTTTAATAGTGATGTGCCCTGAATTACACCATCTATCATTCACACACAGCCAGCCCTCCTCCTTTCCTCTTACCGCTCTCTCTCGTCATATTTATCGAATCATAAATCTATCGATTAGATTTATGATTTGAAAATAATAAAAGTAGGGTAGACATGTGGAGATTATCCGACTGAACAAAAACTGCATTTATCAAACAGGTTCGTTTTCCACAGATCTTATTGTTTACAATATTCCAAAATCCAATGGAGAAATCCCATTGCTCTTTTGTCGAGGGAACCCATGCGCAGCTTACTTCCGGGTCGGCCTACAACAATACGTCATCCCTGCACCACTCTATACATTGTTCAAATATAACATAATAGGTGAGCTTTAAAGTAAGCAATACAAGGAAAAATAAAGTAAAGATGTTTAAATAACATACTAATAATAACAACTTAAGAATGTGCAATAAAAAGAAACCCAATAATTTCATGTAAGAATGTACTTTAACAATTAAATAAACATATTTATATAAAGTTAAAGGCCAATAAAAGATAAAATACAATAGAATAAAAACATCATAAACACAAGAATTGTAAATGTGCACACTGTATATAGCATAAATATGACACACATGCTGTAAATAAAAACGATTCACTGACACCTTGTTGTGTCCTCCAACACCTCAAGTTAGCAGTGTTTACCACTAGATGGCAGAAGCAGAAAAGGCCTGGCATTAGAGGTTTCAATGTGTTTTCCTTGTTGACATCTGAAGCTACCACCAGCTACATTACATCATGAATTAACATCAGTGTCTGTTCTTATATCGAGGGTGACCGCTAGTAGCTCTTTTCACAGCTTGTATTTAAGTGAAGACTTGATTTCCATCACAGTGAGAGGGAGAAATGCTTTCCCATGTTACAACTGACATGTGCCCACATGCTTAAAGCCCGTGCACATTTGCAATATGATATTCCCAGTCAGTACTATGAATACTGAAAAATTGCACCCAGGGTTGCAGACATGATTTTAGATTTTATTGTATTACTCCAATAGAAAACAAGTATATATTCAGTGATATTAATCAAGAAATGAATGCTGAATTAATTGCACAGTATGAATATGGCTGCTGATGGGGAGAAATGTGTCATTGAGAGTGATATTGATTATTGTGTTTAGAAGACAAACCTTCAATGTGTGGGTATAGAGGAGTTGTCCCTTTCCATCGTCTCAGTTCCCATCCCTGCTCCCTGGTCCTTTGCACACCATGCCCTCCCCAGCTGTCCTGCTCTCTCTCTAGGAGGAGGAGGGGAGGGAAGGGAGAGCTGGCCGGCTTCAACCCTGCCTGCTTGGCTGTCATGTACGCTTCTTGATGTTTGCAGACTGCTAGCAGCCTCTTAGGCCCCCATAATCCAGTGGACTGTTGCATTAAAACCATCACATGATGCTTCTCTCTCTTGTATCGTGTTGCGTCACATATTGAGGAAGCTATAAATAACTAAGAGGGGATACGGGGGAGAGGGTGGGATTGGATCTTCACAGATTGGTAGGTATTGGAACCCAACACACAGTTTTGAGAGACAGCGCCGTTATATTCACAATTACCTGACTTGACTCTTTGGCATGCATCACAATACTCGCTAAATATTTGATGCATTAGGAAATGTAGCAGCGCAGCAGGGGCCGATGGCTGTGACAAGAAAACAAGCTAAAGGAAATATTCAGACGTGTCCCTCACCGAGACGTCTTTTCTCCTAGACTGAAAAGCTAGCTCGCACTGTCAAATCATAGAGTGGAAATCAGGTGCGGTTGACAGTAAGCCACTGTGAAGTAGCAGAATATGGTTGAGCTCGGTAAAAAAGGTTGGGGTTTTTCTTCATTACTTTCATATGCTCTGACAGCCGATGTAAGTCTTCACAGGTCTTCAGAGATAACAATTGGCTGGAAGGCAAGGCAAGGCAAGTTTATTTATATAGCACTTTTCAACACAAGGCAATTCAAAGTGCTTTACAAAAAATGAAAGACATTAAGAAAATGGCATTTAAAATCAGTCATTAAAAAGAAAAGCTAATAAAATAAACATTAAAAGAAAAAATACATGGATAAAAGTTACAGTGCAGTCTAAGATATGAATAGTTCAATTAAAAGCAGCGACAAAAAGAAAAGTCTTCAGCCTGGATTTAAAAGTAGTAAGAGTTGCAGCGGACCTGCAGGTTTCTGGGAGTTTGTTCCAGATATTTGGAGCATAATAACTGAACGCTGCTTTGCCATATTTAGTTCTGACTCTGGGGACAGAAAGCTGACCAGTCCCTGAAGACCTGAGAGATCTGGATGGTTCATAGTTTAGCAGGAGGTTAGAAATGTATTTTGGGCCTAAACCATTCAGTGCTTTATAAACCAGCAGCAGTATTTTGAAATCTATTCTTTGACACACAGGAAGCCAGTGTAAAGACTTCAGAACAGGAGTGAAGTGATCCACTTTCTTAGTGTTAGTGAGGACTCGAGCAGCGGCGTTCTGAATCAGCTGCAGCTTTCTAATAGATTTTTTAGTGAGACCTGTGAAGACACCATTGCAGTAGTCCAGTCTACTGAAGATAAAGGCATGGACACGTTTTTCCAAATCCTGCTGTGACATTAGTCTTTTAATCCTAGATATGTTCTTTAGGTGATAGTAGGCTGATTTAGTAACTGTTTTAATGTGACTGTTGAAACTCAGGTCAGAGTCCATGACTACACCTAGATTTCTGGCTTTATCTGTTGGTTTGAACATTGCAGACTGAAGCTCAGCGCTAACTTTTATACGTTCTGCCTTGGCTCCAAAAACCATTACCTCAGTTTTATCTTTGTTTAATTGGAGAAAGTTCTGACACATCCAGTCATTGATTTGTTCAATGCACTTACTCAGTGTTTGAATTGGAGCATAGTCTCCTGGTGAAATTGTTATGCTATATATATATATATATATATATATATATATAAATGTTATAGCTATGGTAACTTATTTTGTTGTTCTTCATTATCTGAGCCAGTGGTAGCATGTAGACGTTAAAGAGAAGAGCAGCCTGTTGCAGTTGTTCCTTTACTATTTTAAACTTCTGGCCTTCTTACTTCATCTTAGGCCTACTTGATTTCTGTTAATAACTTTTATTAGTAACTCATTAAGCTGTAACCTCTCTGAACTTTCTTGTAAAGAGATTTTCGCAGTTGCTGCTGCTCTGCATCCATGCCACTGCAGCTAATAATGCTAAAGCTGGCTAGCATTGTGATCTGTACAAGGGCTATCGGTGGAGACGAAGGAGGAGAGCTGGGTCCAGATGTATGGAGAAAAGGAGATATAAGCCACGTCTCTCCGCTCCCCTCCCCTCTCATCATGGGCAACTTAAGATCACTGGATACAAATGGATAAGCTAACAGTGTTAGCTAGGAGTCAGACGGAATATATGGAGTTTAGTTTAGTGTGCTTTACAGAAACATGGCTGCACCACGATATACCAGACAACAATGTTGCCATTGAGCTGTGTCCCTGTGGCTACAATGCATTGTTGCACATTTTTAAGTCAACGTATGTTTATATAAATTATTTATTTATTTGATTCTAATATGGTTCAACTGTTCAATTCAACAATTCCTCCCTGTGCTCAATAAAGTATTTTGATTGATCGATGGATTGGAGTCATAACAAAACAATACTCCTTAGTTATATTTAGGCAACAACACTTATGGTTTGGTTTTGTAATGGATCATAGTTTGGTTTAAAATGTATATGTTATGCAATTGAAGTTACAAATGTATTTTAAGTCATCATTGATTTTTGGTTTCACACGGGACACAAACACCAGTCCTTTGTAAAATACCTGTGTTTGATGACCCATACATCAACTTGCATACAAGGAATGTATTAGAATTAGAAACACATTGTTATACAGTATGTCAACAAACTTAATCCAGGGGAAATTTATGAAAATGTAATTGATAATGATGGTTAATTGATAATGCAGTTGTATGGGAGAACCGGGCCGTGAATCATGTCGGCTCGATGTGCAAATGGCCAGGTGTTAGAAAACACGTTAGCCACAGCTGATTTAACTTATAACATTAACAATGGCTCCTTTCTATTCAAGTCAAAAGTGAGTCAGCAAACACAATACCAGAACCTTGAAACTGAAACAGCTGAATAAGATTAGTCACTGTAGTAATATTTCTCCTGCTGTGACATGTCAAAATATATGCTGTAAAAAAGGCCTTTGTAAAAATTCTCCATTACAGGTCAGAGTGAATTCAAAATGATAGTAAAAAAGACACATACAAAACAATATCACCAGGTGAATATAACAGATGCATTAAAGTATTACTAAGTTAAATAACTTTACACATACAATGTTGCAATGTTTATACTATTCATTATGTCTAGACAAAACTTATATTTAGCTTGTGTTATCCTAAATTACAAAAAAACTACAGTGCAATATTTCCCTCCGAAATAATTTGAGCTTGATTTATAGGAAAGCTTTTGTGAGGCAATGGTGAATGAGTCCGTATAGGGACCTGTCCTGGGAACCAAAAGGTTGCTGGTTCAAATCTCTGAGATAGCTAAGGTGGGAAAAGGAAGAGGTGTTGAGGAGTGGGGACTAGGCAAGGTATACAGACAGTGAGAGATGTGACTGTACTCTGAGAAACTCCAGCACCAGTTCTCAGCTAACCAGCAACAAGACTAAGGGCCCCTGCTGCATGAATGACCAACAACTTAAACGCCAAACCAATTGTACTGTCACTTTTAAGTTCCACAGGACAGTTGTGACACCAAATAAAGCTCTAGGCTCACACCGCCTCCTCCCATCAGGAATCTGCTCCCTGCTACTGGATCAGAGTGACTCCCCAGTCACTGTGGAGTCTTCCCTCTTCCTGGGCATCATCATCAGCCAGGACCTCAAGTCTGAGCAGAACATCTGCTCCCTCATCAAAAAAGCCCAACAGAGGATGTTCTTCCTGCGGCAAAGAAGTTTAACCCGTCAAAAAAGTTGATGGAGAACTTCTACACCGCCATTATCAAGTCCATCATCATCTCCTCCTCCATCACCATCTGGTACTCCTCCGATCAGCTGGGTCTACCCTGCAGCCTGCCCTTTTCCTTGGATCTAGTTGCAATGTGGCATTTACTGATCGGAGAAGCCCTCGAGGACCTGTACACCTCAAGGAGCCTGAGACAGGTAGGTAAGATTGTGACTGACCCCGCTCCCACCCTGGACAGATTCTTTTGGACACCCTCCATCAGGACAAAATCCTCTCGAAAAAATATCAGTTCCTCCCTTTCAGCTACTGGCCTCACCACCAAGGCCCGGTACCCCCTGACTGTACTGACCCCCTCCATAGATAATATTCACTGTACTTATTTTTTTGTTATATTTATATGTTATGTATATTTCTCTAGATTTCTAAATATTATAATCTTTTCATAATAATTATGTTTTTTGTGCTTTTCTTACAATTTAGTTTCCCTTCCTGTGTCTATGTATGCATCTAACTCTCAGTAAAGCTGTTTCTGATTCAGATTTTGTACAAAATGTCCTGCAAATTTGTTATGTAATTCTGCAAAGTTAAATAACTTAAACACATAGTGTTTTATCTTATCTTAAATAAGAGATAACCCACATTACATCATTATGACATCAGGGTTATTTTTTCAGAAGTAATTATACTACAGTTTACACAGGGTTTGCAGTTATCCCAAAGATGAGTACATGAACATTAGTAGGTACATCTCTACACACTTTCACACAAAGGCCCCATTAAAAATGTATCTTCCAAGAACCCAGGTGATGATATCTAATAAGAAGTTTTGCCCACCTCTTTCTGTCTCCTCTACCTCTTGGATCTCTCGCCCTGACTCCCTCTGTTTATTTTTTTCCCGTAAGCCTCGAACTATCCATCTCAAATCCCCCCTCTCTGTCTCTCTGCAGCGCCGCCTGCCTCTCTCTTTCTCGCACCCTACGAGTCTCTCCAGCAGGGTGAAAAGTGAAAAAGTTAGGACGATTCTAAGGGCCCGTGACTGACAGGGGCCCCAAACATTTTTAGAACATTACAACACTAACCTTTCATCAATCATCAATAATTAACATTAATATAACATCATATTGATAATGTACTCACTAAACTTACGATTCATTTAACTTATTTTCTTCCAAAAGTAAATTATCCAAAGCCTCTGAACACCCCCTCTATTTACATGTAATGGTTTGGCCCTGCCTCCAAACGCTGTGCACCGCACTTTCTAGCAGCAGAGAGTGAGCACATGTGAGGAGGGATGCTAGTACTTACGCGTGTACAATGTCTCAACGACTAACAAAGTCAGGCTTTCAAGAAAATAAAGGAGAGAAAGACAAGAGAGAGGGACTAAAGGGCGACAGTATGTCACCCAGTTTTTCAAAAGAAAAGGTGGGTGTGGTCTATGAGTGGTGGCATTTAGTCTGTTAGCTAAGCGTAGTCCATTGTAAATAATAATTGTTTTGAGGTTTTTAAATTTCACTTCTCTTTTAGCTGACATTTAATAAATGCAGGTACATTTTTAGCAGCTATTCATACTAAATCAGTTGTCCCTCCCCTGGTGCCAGGACCAATAGATCCATCTCTAGGCTCAGCAGCCCTGTCCCCCCATAAGGCTTTGCAGTCTTGTCATGCTGTCCATTGAAAGCCAGTTGGCTAGAAAGCTGGACTTCAAGGACTTGATCAGTGACTTTGCCTGTAAGAAGGCAAGGCGCTGGGCTCTTGGTGAGTAAGGCTGAGCCAGGGCTCGTAATAACTGTTAAAGGGAAAGGCTATGGTCACGATATTTGGTCAATAACAAAAGTTCATCTCAATACTTTGTTATATAGCCTTTGTTGGCAATGACAGAGGTCAAACGTTTTCTGTAAGTCTTCACAAGGTTTTCACACACTGTTGCTGGTATTTTGGCCCATTCCTCCATGCAGATCTCCTCTAGAGCAGTGATGTTTTGGGGCTGTCGGTGGGCAACACAGACTTTCAACTCCCTCCAAAAATGTTCTATGGGGTTGAGATCTGGAGACTGGCTAGGCCACTCCAGGACCTTGAAATCTTTCTTACGAAGCCACTCCTTCGTTGTCCGGGTGGTGTGTTTCGGATCATTGTCATGCTGAAAGACCCAGCCACGTTTCATCTTCAATGCCCTTGCTGATGGAAGGAGGTTGTCACTCAAAATCTCACGATACATGGCCCCATTCATTCTTTCCTTTACACCAGGGGTGTCAAACTCAAGGCCCGGGGGCCAAATCCGGCCCGCGACTTCATTTTATGTGGCCCCACAAGAGCTTTCAAAGAATATAATATGTTTATTATACGATTACATGCTACTTTACAGAAGCACGTTGCCCATAAACTACATGCCCCACAATGCATCTAAAATGTTACTTTTTTCTCAGAATTTGACTTATTTTTAAAAAAAAAAAATTCTACTTTTTTTCAAAATGTCACTTCTTTCTTTTCGGCTTGCAATGATTTGCCTTAGACTTCTGCTTTCAGGCGTAGTTAATTATCCTATCCGATAGGGTAATAATACATTATTTTATATATATTAAATATTTATGTATTTTTTATATAGTCTTAAAGTTACAACCGGCCCTTTGAGTGCAACCATAATGCTGATGTGGCCCGTGATGAAATTGAGTTTGACACCCCTGCTTTACACGGATCAGTCGTCCTGGTCCCTTTGCAGAAAAACAGCCCCAAAGCATGATGTTTCCACCCCCATGTTTCACAGTAGGTATGGTGTTCTTTGGATGCAACTCAGCATTCTTTCACCTCCAAACACGTCTAGTTGAGTTTTTACCAAAAAAGTTCTATTTTGGTTTCAACTGACCATATGACATTCTCCCAATCCTCTTCTGGATCATCTAAATGCTCTCTAGCAAACTTCAGACGGGCCTGGACATGTACTGTCTTAAGCAGGGGGACACGTCTGGCACTGCAGGATTTGAGTCCCTGGCGGCGTAGTGTGTTACTGATGGTAGCCTTTGTTACTTTGGTCCCGGTTCTCTGCAGGTCATTGACTAGGTCCCCCCGTGTGGTTCTGGGATCTTTGCTCACTGTTCTTGTGATCATTTTGACCCCACGGGGTGAGATCTTGCGTGGAGCCCCAGATCGAGGGAGATTATCAGTGGTCTTCCATTTTCTAATAATTGCTCCCACAGTTGATTTCTTCACACCAAGCTGCTTACCTATTGCAGATTCAGTCTTCCCAGCCTGGTGCAGGTCTACAATTTTGTTTCTGGTGTCCTTTGACAGCTCTTTGGTCTCGGCCATAGTGGAGTTTGGAGTGTGACTGTTTGAGGTTGTGGACAGGTGTCTTTTATACTGATAACGAGTTCAAACAGGTGCCATTAATACAGTTAACGAGTGGAGGACAGAGGAGGCTCTTAAAGAAGAAGTTACAGGTCTGTGAGAGCCATACATCTTGTTTGTTTGTAGGTGACCAAATACTTATTACTTACAGAGGAATTTACCAATTAATTCATTACAAATCCTACAATGTGATTTCCTGGATTCTTTCCCCCCATTCTGCCTCTCATAGTTGAAGTGTACCTAGGATGAAAATTACAGGCCTCTCTCATCTTTTTAAGTGGGAGAACTTGCACAATTGGTGGCTGACTAAATACTTTTTTGCCCCACTGTACATATGAATCAGAGGATTAAACATGATCTTAAAATATATTTTATATATTTTTTGCATTTTTTTGTAATCATTATTTTTAATACTTTCTGCTGACACTAGGTGGGGCTGTGCCCTACCCCTAATGACCAGTCGCCACTGATTAGGGCAGGGATATCTACACTGAACAAAAATATAAACAAAACACTTTTGTTTTTGCTCCCATTTTTCATGAGATGAACTCAAAGACCTAAAACATTTTGTATATACACAAAATAACTATTTCTCTCAAATATTGTTAAAAAATCTGAACAAATCTGTGATAGTGAGCACTTCTCCTTTGCCGAGATAATCCATCCCACCTCACAGGTGTGGCATATCAAGATGCTGATTAGACAGCATGATTATTGCACAGGTGTGCCTTAGAATGGCCACAATAAAAGGCCACTCTGAAACGTGCATTTTTGCTTTATTGGGGGGGTCTGGGGGGGTCCGAAAACCAGTCAGTATCTGGTGTGAGGGGTAGGGTTAGGGTTAGGGGTAGGGTTAGGGTAATGTTGTGAATCGAGTGGCCTGTGTTCGTCGTCCATAACATACGCCTGCCCATACCATAACCCCACCACCACCATGGGCCACTCGATTCACAACATTACCCTAACCCTACCCCTACCCCTCACACCAGATACTGCCTGGTTTTCGGACCCCCCCAGACCCCCCCCAATAAAGCAAAAATGCACGTTTCAGAGTGGCCTTTTATTGTGGCCAGCCTAAGGCACACCTGTGCAATAATCATGCTGTCTAATCAGCATCTTGATATGCCACACCTGTGAGGTGGGATGGATTATCTCGGCAAAGGAGAAGCGTTCACTATCACAGATTTTTTCAGATTTGTGAACAATATTCGAGATAAATGGTTATTTTGTGTATATAGAAAATGTTTTAGATCTTTGAGTTCATCTCATGAAAAATGGGAGCAAAAACAAAAGTGTTGCGTTTATATTTGTGTTCAGTGTAGATACTTTCCTAGGTTTGACATAATGAATTGTGCTACTTTTAAAACAAGCAACGATGTTTTCAAATCTGTAATCAAAAAGCTCCACAAAAACGCTATAGAAGCAGTTCCTGCCGTTGCTATGTAGTTCAAACGGTAACAACAGACTATTTTTCTTAGCGGATGCATGTCATTTTAAATCAATAAAACTATTTTTTAAATCAATAATACTATTTTTTAAATCAATAAAAACATTTTCTAAATCAAAAAATATTGGGAGCCATGTCGTTACATAGTTGAGAATGTGGCCTTATAATAAGCGGGATAATGTGCAGCGGTCATTATGGTTAAAAGAACACCTGACAGCTGATCAGGGAACCCGCCACGAAGCGGAGGGATCTTGATCAGCTTGAATGGTGTTCTCTTGCTGCACATTATCCCTTACTTAGTTACTTTTTAGCAACCGCCGGTTTTATGACATTTAAAAGCTTTGGATATTCACAAATGGAGTATTAACTGACGTATTTTATGTCATATAACAAAATGTGAAAATATCACACGCTTTTGTAAACCATAGACCTTATTTGCCTCATATATTATCAGTTCTACTTCAATTCTCCAATTCTTATGCATTACACAGTATTATACTGGTGCAGGAAAAGTTAGCAATGAGTTAGCACTTGCGGGCTAACTAAGTCAATGGGTTTTTTGTATGAGATTTTTGTTAGATTTCCGTAATAATTTGAGATTTTCCATTTAATTTTATGACTTAAAATACATCAGTGAACAGTGCACTGGTTAATGTCAAAAAGTCCTAAAAACAGCGATTGTTATCAAGTGGCTAATTGAGACAACTAAATGTCATCATGCCGATAATTTGCCACCTTTAGCTTAGCAATGGTTCCGCTAAGTCATGCCACCGTGACGTTGTTTGTTTATAGCCTAACGTTTGCTTTTCACTGCTTTGCACTTTCATTTGCTGGCATTTACACTTCAAAAATATGTCTGGAATATTCCAAAATCCAAATCCAGGATGTTGCTACACTAGGTTGATTGCCTTCTCAGCAGCACACATTCTCTTTCTTCAGCTCTCATTTTGTCTCCCCCCTCTCTCTCTGTTGTTACTCTGTTTAAAAACCTGTTAATTACAGTAGTAAATTAAAACACAGTTAATTGTATCAAACACACATATGTGTTATTGAAACCAGATTAATTTGTAATGAAACAGATGCCAGCCTGGGCCAATTTCAACCTTCACCAACCTACCGGTTGTAGGACTGCAGGCCGTAGGGTGGAGCAGCCTTTTCCTTTATTCCCCTCTGGGCTTAAGCTGAAAGCAACATCACTATCTGGAAAAAATACACACTCATTGGTTCAAAGACACCCTCAGTAATTAAAGTCATCATAGCCTTATACTTTATATAATCACCACTGTAGCACACAAAATCCCTTTGTATTTTATTTATAGAAACGTCCATGACTCACCTTTTAATGGTCACCGTGTAGTACTGTGTCTTCGTATCAGATCGGGAGGGGGAGATGGGGTCTGACATTTCACATAGCTTTCAGTCAGACGAGTAATCTGATGGTCGGAAGGGAGGAGGGGGGGTGGGCGTGTGGCCTTGAAAAAGCAAAAAAATCTAGCTGCATGTTAAATGTACTCGGGCGTTTTATGGCCTGTCAAACCTGGGTGTGATTTGCAGGGAAAACACAGTGTCTCACTTCCTGGGTAATGTGTGTGGACGCCTGTGCCCGTATGTATACAAGGTACACACACACACACACACACACACACACACACACACACACACACACACACACACACACACACACACACACACACACACACACACACACACACACACACACACACACACACACACACACACACACACACACACACACACACACACACACACACACACACACACACACACACACACACACACACACACACACACACAGCAGCAGAGCCTACTATCATTTGGATTCCTCCCCTGTGGTGGCTCTGTAAGGCATCTCAATCTCCATCACGCTGTCAGAAGAAATAAACACATTACGACGAGAATGGAGACAGACAAAAACTAAAATGCATTTGTTTTTTACATTGGCCGAAAGGTGCACACTTGTCACAACGACCCAAAACAATTCCATTAGGATAAACGCGCTGCAGTTTCAAAAGCTACTGTATGCTAATTAAAAAACACAAATGTGGCAAAAAACATGAAAATGAAGATACATCTTCACCAACTTGACAAAACATGAGTAGCCTTACATAAAGTGCATCAAAAACAAAACGCTGCAAATAAGAAACGCTGCAAAAAGCTCAAAACACAACGGTAACCAGGGGAGACTAAAAAGTGATACACAAAGCTGGGATCAGAGCGCTTGTTGACGTTCAGGGATTATAAAGTTAGTCAACTATCTCTGTCACTTGAAACATTTTATTGGCTTATTTAAACAATGGGATTGCATGATTCCTTCCAATATTATTGCAAACCTTTACAATTATGAATGAGGCTAACTGTGCCAACAGAGACAGTTGGCTAACTTTTAATGCCCAAACTTTTACGTCAGGCGTTCTCCTACCAGATGTTCTCCTACCAGATGTGCATCACTTATTAGTGATGCAGCGTTTCGATTTTTGCAGCGCTTTTAGTCAAGATGTTTCTTCATTTGCATGTTTTTGGCACATTTGTTTTTATATTTGCTTCATTTTTAAGACTGCAGCGCATTTCTCATAATGGAAATGTTTTGGGCTAATGCAGCACGTTGGCACCTGACGGTCACCGTACCATTTCACTCATAATTGCATAAATCACACACAAGCCAAAAATGCTCTCATCCATTGCATGGTGAAAAAATACATTTATTGGAATCTGTGTCAATGTAGAAAAAAGTGAAAACTGGCTTTAGGTTGTTTTTTTTGTCACAGTACCACAGGTGAATATTCCAGCAGCCGTCCGGTGAGTCAGCAAGCTTGTTCAGGGCAGTACATCTGCTACTGACGCACAGAGAAGTCGGACACCAAACACATCGTCTTACAGACTGTAAGAAGCTCGGGCTGCTCCTAAAGACACACCATCAGCAAATACACAAGCTCAGCAATGAACCTAGCCTAATGTTCTCTTGTTAAGCAGGTTATTTCAAATGTTGTGTTGTGATACTATTACAAATCCCTTTTTCAGTAACTGCCAGTGTATGGAGGCTCAAATAAGCCCATATTGTGAGATCAAATATGGTTTTATAACTACTGCGATTCATATTTTTTTCCACAGACCTTGGAAATAAATTGTGGTCCTGTGCAAAGCTATGAGGTTCATGCATCATAATCGATGTTTACTAGGGCCTCCTTTCAATATTCCTGCCATCCAAATAAAGGGAGTATCACATTAATAGTAATTTTGAACTTTTTTTTTGTTCAAATATTTCTGTCTGAACAAACATTTCTATAATAAACACACTGTAAGTGACACATTCTAATCTAGCAGGCCAAATGTTATCATGGGTAGTGCAGTTTTCTATTTCTGATATGACAGGATGAACTCACAACAACATGGCGAGTCTGCATACTTTATGAGATCAACAGAAAAAAAGGCATTAGAAAGCAAAAAGGACATTTCTAAACTCAGATACTGAGCAGTAACATTGAGGTCACTTTTTTTCCCCATACAACTTCTATTACATATAGACTTTTTAATCTTAAATATCTTAAATCTCATATAAAATAATTAATCAGAAACTGATTCAATATACACAGACAAGAGTGCACGAGATGGATGAAGAGATGGTGTGCATGCCAAGTGTTTTTCGTGAGTTTGCTGTGAGATTATATGCGCTGCTTGGATGTCATTTTTTTTATAGATTTCGTTTATAGCTGACAATATGTTTATGTGGGGTTTTGTCTGCAGCATCATACTTAATATCATCATTCAAGACAAGTGCTTTGAATTCAATAAAGAGCCTCTCTTTGAGCGTCAATTGTTCAGAGAGATTGTGACCTTCATGGTACAAAAACAAAAACATTCCATATTCAACTTGGCCTCATTAGCATATGCTTATTCTGGGTTGCACCAACAATGATTACTTTTCAAACCCATTATATAATATTATTTTTAAACAAGTTTACAAAATAATAATTTAGAAAGATTAATTGTAAAGACCTTTTGGGCCACTAGTGCCTTTATTCAAGTGACAGTGTTGATAGGGGGAGACAGAGGGGATGACACGCAGGAAATTGTCATGGCACGGGGACTTAGCCTATTCAAACCTAAATGAAATTGAAATATGTTGCACCAATGTAAATGAGATCTAGTATTAACTCTAAACTTGGCAGACAATATTTTATCACTTTTATGAACTGTCTTCTTTTTGGTGTGTGTTTGTTTTTAATTATTATAGGTTGAATGCCCATGTGAAGCACTTTGAATTGCCTCTGTGTCTTAACATGTGCTATAGAAATAAACTAACCTTGAACCTTGGAAGGAAAAACCTTTTAAATGGCTGTCTTTTTGAGAAATGTTTGGAAAAAGAGTACATTTTCTGGGAAGACTGAACCCAAGTTGAGTTTTATGTTGGAGGAGAAATTAGAACTTCTTTGCGGATCATGCAATCATGAATGAAATTGTAGGCCAAAGCTGCATTCACATGATACACGGTAACGGCTCTGCGCTAACATTGCGCTAACATTGCAGTTCAAACTACTTTAACTTTTACCTCCTTTACCAGTGAACTTTTGACGTGCAACCAATAAGATGTCTGTATACAGCAGCGCAAGCTAGCAGGGCAGGTTACCATTGAAACGAAACCTAACTAACTGTTTTCACTGCAAGACTCTGTGCCCAACCTCGCAGTTAGCAAGGATTCAAACAAGGCCTAACTGACTAACTTTTTAGCTAGCTTGCTAGAAAATAGAATAAGGTCTTGTAAATGATTTGTTTTTGTCACAATACCAGCTGTCCGGTGAGTCAGCAAGCTTCTTTGGGCATTACATACACTACTGATGTACAGAGAAGTCAGACAACAAACACAAGTTTAAAGACTAAGAGGGCAGCTCCTAGCCTTGGCGTTGCGCACCATTCCACATTTGTTGCAGAATGCTTTTGACATGCAACCAATCAGATGACATTTATGCCAGCAAAGGAGGTAACCATACAAACAAATCTTAACTAGCTATCTTTACTGCAAAACTCTGTGTCCAACCTTGGGTTGAGCAAAGAGCCAATCGCGTATCATGTGAATGCAGCTTGGCTTACACAATGTTTAGCTAGCTAGCTGGCAAACAAAGTAAGGTCCCCCCCAACACACATACCTTTTATAGCCTACTTACTAGGTCCTGACAGCATGTAGATTGATGTATTTATTATTGTTTGTGTGTAGGTAGAATTCGATTCAGTAAAAGGAGATTGGTTCTTAATTTAGCAACAAAGCTTTGCCCACTTTAAAATCTGAATGTATACATTTTAAACCAACTACAAGTAATTCGATAACATGTGTTCCTGTTGTTGAAAACCAGCTATATTTTTGTTCAATAGAGATCTCTAGCATGAAAATAATACAGTATTTTTCGGTGACTAGGATTAATCCAATACGTGTCAAAAATAATAATTGGCAAGCTGCAAGGCAAATAATAATGTAATGAATGTGCATTCAAAATCTAAGACTTGGCTCATAAAACAAAGCATGCATGCTTTGTGATTTTTCGGAGACAAATTACGAATAAATAAAATATAAATGGACTGAATTTGCTCTGATTTATCCATGTGTTATTCTGTGGCTTTCGCTAATAGAGGGTGAGATTGCCGTAAATGTTTTTATAATATAATATACATTGGTCACAGTGGAGTTTCCCAAAGCAGCTTGTTGTTTCTTCTATGATCACATTCACACAATTGTTTTGAGTAAACAATGAACAATATTTTTTACATTTATAATGTTGGATTGCATATGGAAGCTGAGCTAAAGAGGATACAAAAACCTGCTCACTAGTTTGGCAATGAACTGTTTGTAATGACCTTTCTTTATGGCACAGTGTTAAAAAGATGGCACTGGATCCAATGACACCAACTCTCTATTCACAATGGCCGATGCTGTTCCTTTTGATACTGCCGTTATTTACTTCTTTCGAGAAAAAATAAATACAACAGTGAAGACGTCATACCGGCTTTAAAAATGATTCTTAACTTCACTTCTCTTTTTCTGTTGCTTTACAACTTAAACTAGAATCCACACATCTCTTACAAGCAACGGTATCTTTGTATATTCACAGTAGCTTGACTGGATTTCAAAAATACCCATGAAGTCTAAAATTGCTGGTTTAGTTGTCGTCTAAAACATGGATGTGGAGAGCTCTTTAAAGTACTGGAGGACTGTCAAGTATTCGATGGATTGAGATTGGAAGTGTAAAAGAAAATGTTGCAGCGTGTTTCCTTTGAGCACTAACACACATATTCATACATACAACCATTCATTTTCTTGTATATATCTATATATATATAGATATATATATTTATAGAGATAGAGAAATCTGTAGTGATACTGAACAACCTTCAATTAAATCTGATGGTGTTATGGAGGAGAATCTGTTCTGTGTATGGAGGCTCTTCAATGAGCATTTACATGATTTCTGTACAGTAAAACAGCACGCATAGAAACATGAGGACATTCAAATTAAAATATTCCACGCTGATTGTGATGTTTAAAATGTTAAATTCCTTTTTTTTTTATTCTAGAAAGGGTTTATTTTTGGCAGGACTGGGCATGGAGTCGCCCATCTCCCACACTACACAGTAGTTTCATTCTTCCAGGGCCCCGTGCGTATATTCCCCGTGCTGTCCGAGCCGTACAGGAGTCCTTCTTGCAGGCCCCCCTTTAGAATCCCATTCTGATTGGGCGGGTTCTGAGGGAACGATTGTCTGCGCGGGGCGTGCATCTCCAGATGGTGATGTGTCGCCATCGGGTCCGGCTCGGCCACTTTGCCGCAGCCACACAGGAAGATGCCCGTGTCGCCCGCCTCTGCCGGGCACAGGGAGGGGAAAAGGTCAGCCTTGGCGCAGCAGATGTGCCTGTGGCAGGGATTATGGCACACCAGGGCCTCGTGCACGGCGGCGGTGGCAGCACAGTGGCACGTGTGATGCCCGTCGTGGTGGCCTTCGTGGGCCAGGTGTGGACAGGTGTGGGCGTGGCGCTCGTGTGTGCTGTGGGGGCTGTCAGTGTGTGAGCTGTGCATGCTGCCTCCGTCCACGCTGGAGGGGATGTGATAGGCGTACTCCTTTTCGCCCGCTGCCCCGCAAGCACCGGCCCGGCGGCCGAAGTGACGGCTTTTAGTCCTGGTGCTGCTCTTTAGGCATGGGTGCAGCTGGATCCCCGGCCGGTACCCCTCCGGGTCGGCGTGTAGCAGCACGTGTGTCGCCGCAGGCTCCTCCTCCATCAGCTGCTGGCTGTGCATCGCCGCGCAGCACGGAGCCACCGGCGCCAGGCACGTCACATGGTTCTGCAAGGAGGGGAGGGCGGCGTGTTTACAGTGAGCTAAACCGCCATGACTGCAGGTTATCACTGCTTTACCGTGACACGGAGAGTCATGGTGGCAGTGGCTGTGACCGTGGCCATGCCCGGGGGTGTCTCCGTTCACATTGACTTTAGGTCGCGCCTGAGGGGCCCCTTGGGCTTCGGCATTTCGTCCGGGACAACACGAACACCAGCAATGCCAAACATCGTCGCGCTTGGCACAGTGATGGATGAGGATGAAGAGGCCGAGGGTGACGGAGAAGGCACCGTAGAGGCAACTGAAGATCATGTCCAGGAAGTGGCCCTGCGACACGGCCAGGGCCCCGAACGTCCAGGTGGCCAGGAACAGGAAGAGGGTAAAGGCCGCCGTTCGTAGCTGAGCCTTGAAGGAGTGCTCATTGGCCAGCAGCGCAGGGTTAATGGGAACCCCCGGACAGCCAGCGGGGCAGTGGCCCCCACCGGACGGGGCCACCAGGGCCCCCGGCTCGGCTCCCTGGTGGCAGTGGGTGGGCACGTCGACGGCAGCGAGCCTCTGCTGCTCCTCCGTCAGCTGCTTCAGCTCGTACTTCTTTTCGGGGTGTCGCCGCAGCTGGATGAAGGTGCACAGGAAGTAGATGCATGTCACCAGGATGATGAAGCTCACGGGGCCAAAGAAGGCTCCCAGGCTGGGCTCCCACGCCATCCAGCAGCTGCAACACACAAGAACACCCGTGCATTTTAACACTTTGATTTATGTTCACATTTTTCAAAAGAACTAAGAAACTGAATTATGTAAACTCAATAACATAGGTTTACATGTTTTGCTTTGTATAAAGATACTTCTTACAAGCATAATATAGTACATACACAGCCTGTCCTCCTACAAAAAACGACCATATAGGTCGATTGTTCAGCAGCTAAATACGACCCAGAGACACGTTTTAAAGTGTAGCGCCTCTAGTGGTCGTGTAAGAAACAACATGCTCCTGTCGATTGCAAACGCTCCGGAGGGTCGTTTATTCACAAATAACCCTCTCTGGAAAATCCTAAATTGTGGAATAGTTTGGCCATTAAAATGCTTTTTTATTAGATTTCTATCGAGAAATGTATATTGTACTTTTATAATCCACGTCCAGTGGATGTGTAGGATCTACAGTTTGATAGATATACGAAGATGATTTGAGGTCTCGCCAGGAGAACGTGTACTGTATATGGGGCAACTTCCATGTAAAGTTAGCGTGGGTGAAAACAGTATTTCCGGTCTCGAAGTTTTCATAATAAAACCGGAAGTATTCCCCACACTGTCAAATGATTACGCAGTGATATCTCCATTACTCATCCACTAAAAAACATCAGTTTATCCTTGTTAATTACACAATATTGATTGGTTTAAATTGTGTACAATGCTTTTGTGTTTTTAACCTTCGATTCGGAGAAACAAATTGTTTTTTCGGAGTTTAGACACGACAGAGTTTCCGAAGACACTACACTACCCAGAATCCCCAGCTATCGTTTGGGACTACAACATCCGCCTTGCTTTACAAACCCCGTGATTAGCCCTCAAGCTCTGTGATTGGATATTGGAGTGGCAGTGTGACAAGGTTACGCTGAGCGTCAAAGCTCTTTGAAATGGAATGGAACCACGCCAGACTATCCAAAACTGGACTTGGACGGGTCCAGCCCGGCCCTCCCCCCCAGAATTACACTTGCTGCCTATTGTGTGTTTCGCAACATGTTCTATGGCACGTCTCTACTGGGAAATGTAGTTTTAAAAGACGTTTTCGTATTTCCCACAATTAGAAGTTGCCAGTATTAAACTGTATACATCCCTGGAGGTTTAGGGGACATGAAACACATTGGTGTTATCAAATTTAAAACATATAATTAATACATGGGTGAAAATTGCTTGTGTCCATAATGGGCAGCATTAATACCACATGACAGCTGGACTTATGTCTGTGACCCCTCCTGTTGTTAATTGATAAGCCTGAAACATGCACTTGTCAAGGTTCAGATGCACATTTAGCAAATATGGCAGTTAGCCATCGATCATCTTAAGATAAGATACTTTATTGATCCCAAGTTGGGAAATGTTTTTGTTACAGCAGCATGTACTACTTTGTTCTACTCCACTACAATTCAGAGGTTAACCTGGTATTTTTACTCTACTACATTTATTTGTGTTACTTTGCAGATTCTGATTAATGATGTGAAATATAAACAACCCTTAAATCAGACTTTAGTTACACCTGAGTAAAATTCAGCCTTATCAGTTTGTCTGTTTTGCACATCCTCCTGTTAATATCTTTGGACGTCCTGCACTAAACTGTTTTACTGTAGAGATCACTACAGTATCTTCTAGATATTTTCCATTCTATATTTCTATCATTGACCCCTATTTTGTATGTAGGCTACTCTTAATATTTAAATGTTTTCATCAATAACTAAATAAATATAACTTATTCAACAACTACATTCAATAACGTGCTTTAACCACTAGGAGGTGCGGTTTAGACCAGTGGTCTAGTTAATAAAACATAATAATATCGTACATAATATGACTATTCACTTTATTGTGAGTTTAAAACAGAACGGTAAAGGAAAATACAGTTTCAGTCTCTCGATGTGAAGCTTATGCATTGTACCATGAACCTGTATAGACCTGTAACAGTCAACTGCATGAGGAGTTGGAAAGGTAGTTCAGAAAATCAGTAATATCTTTAAAAACTACAAAAAAGTCCCTTTCTCTCAGCTGTGCACCGTTATGGTGTAAATACAGACTATCTACCAATTGGATCAAATATAAAAGTCAGCCGAATTAGTGTTGATACTGCAAGGAGACGTATTGTGTGAAAAGAAATGGAAGATGTTGTTTAATTGTTGATATATGTATGGTTCACGTCACGTATTCAGTTTTGGCGGCATCTCTTCCAGTTTGTCAAAAGGTCTTCTGATCAGGGCTTTATAAATACATATCTACGGCAGATATGTAATATGTAATGCAGCCGAACCGTGTATTACAATGCCGTTATGTGATGACTTTCAAAGAGAAAAGCAAGAACACTCGGAATAAAGTATTATTATTATTATTTTTAATGTTTTCCGATTTAATATCACATAAACACCATATCCCGACGTGCATTGCGGCGTGATTTTAGCCTATCAAAACCTCTGAAAAAAGAAATGTGTCTCTCAGAATCGAAAGAGAAAAACCTATGGGAAAAACACAAAAGCATTGTACACAATTTAAACCAATTAATGTCGTATAATGAACTAGGATAAACTGATGTTTTTTTAATGGATGAGTAGTGCAGATATCACTGTTAAATCATTTGATCATTGGTTTTATTATGAAAACGGCGAGACCGGAAATACTGTTTTCAACCCGTAACTTTACATGGAAGCTTGCCGCATATACACGTTCTCCTGACGAAATCTCAAATCATCTTCGTAATATCTATCAAACTATAGATCCTACATATCGACTGGACGTGGATTCTAAAAGTACAATATATACTTCTCGCTAGAAATCTAATCATAAAGCGTTTTAATGGCCACACTATCCTACAATTTAGGATTTTACAGAGAGGGTTATTTGTGAATAAACAACCCTCTGTAACGTTTGCATTCAACGGGAGCACTAGAGGCCGACAATTTTAAAACGTAATTATAGGTCGTATTAAGCGCTTGAACAAACGACATATTTGGTCGTAATAAGGGCTTAAAACAATCGACCCATTTGGTCGTATGAGTTGGAGGACTTGTTGTACATACAACATAATATACCTATATAGTGGTTAATATATAATAGGGTCCTTAAAAGTCCTTACACAATGCTTTAAGTTTACACAATGCTTATTAACATTATAATGTGTTAAAAATACTAAATAATAGTATCATATGTTTATTGTTGGATTATAAGGTATTTCTAACACCTAATCATTTTTTACATCGCAATAAAACCACATTTATTTAGTTTGACTTACAGACCTATGATGTTATACCTTAACTCTTATTACTTAGAGTGATACATACTTTATTATGTATTTATAACTACGTGACTATTCACCTCTTGTTGCAGCTCTGAAGTGAGAGCAATGCCTACCTTAAGGTTCATGAACCCTTTTCTATTATTACTTATCACTTATCCTATTAGTTAATAAATGCTCATACAGACCCCAACATGCAGCGTTTCAAAAGCATGCTTGAAACTTCTTTTAAAAGCACCAACAGACAGAGGTGCATGAAGTTCTTAGACATTTATCTTAGTTTTATACTTTAGTATAAGTTCAGAATGAATTACATTCAAATGTAATTCAAGTATCAAAAGTACTAAATAGGAAGAACAGTGTCATAGTATTAATGTTGTGGTTTGTCAAAGTTAAGCCAATATCAGATAATTAATTACAATACTGCCTCAAATCATATAAGCCTATTTTGTGTTTTGTACGTACAAAGTGTTAAATAACTGTAATGGAATAAAAAGTTAAATATTTGCCTGGGAGTAGAAGTATATGTAGCATACAAAATAAATACTCAAGTATGTCAAAACAGCCCTATAGAACAATACACGAGTGCATGTACTTTGTTTCAGAGTGTGTCATGTAACCTTGAGAGCAGAAGCAAAGGAAGGACTTACTACGGCGCCTGCTCCCCGCTGCCATAGTTGTCTATATTGACGGCCGCCGTGACCCCGCAGATGATGAGGGGCACTCCACTGCTGACTAAATAAAATCTGTGAGGTGACAGAGAGAATAGAAAATAAAAGAATGTTAGAGTGAATAAGGCAATAGCATTCTATATTCACATCAGGACTACAACAGTCAGCTGGACAATTGTTTCAGACAAACAGAAAAACACAAAACCCCTTTAAACAAAGAAGACTATAGACAACACACACACTGTGACACTGAGCAACAGGCACAGAGACATATCTTCAGGATATCCATTCCCTACACTTTCCTCCAATAAGACGTGTCAACATGTTTGTGATCGCACTCTCCTGGTGCCATCACACCTACAGTTTGTTTTCTTTGCCACAAACCAAAGTGAGAAATGTACTCTGCAAATAAATCTGTTTCCTGTCGATGTAAACACGATGGACTTGTCAGTACTCATCGCTGTGATTTACACCATCTGCTGATCATAACGGCTCCTGATACGTGAGGAAAACCTGGGTGGCGAACAGAGTTGGGTGCAACGTGTTACAAAGTAACGTAATAATTAAGTAACCTTACTGTAATAATATTACAGGAAGGTTCCTTATGGAGGGACATGCCCCCAAAGTGGCAGCCATGATAAGAGCTGTTGAAATTCTAGGTAGGAAAGGAGCTTCAATACTTCCCTTGTTGTGTCCTTAGATGTATCCTAACCAAAAGGATACACCATGACCATGTGTTAAGAGAGAAGGAGATAATGCTGTGTCACCATTCTTTGCAGCTGCAGCATTTAAAGCGATGCACCATTCGGCCGTTTAGCGAAACAACCAATCGGAGCCAAACGTGGATCACTTAAATTACGGTAATTCAGCATTTCCCATCCTATGCCATATGTTGTCAAAGTGCTTAAGTACTGAATATGCATGTGTTTCGAACTTTCACGAGATGCACAGGACCTATACAGATTACTCAAGGGAACTTTGGGATGTTGGCCTTTGCAGACCATTTACATGCACACAAACCTTTATAAGACACTACATGAAAGGGACAACCTCAAAAAGCATAAGAGGTCCCCTTCCAATTAAATATAATATATGAAATAGGGAAAATAGAGAGAAAGGCATCATATGTAATGGTTGCAACATAACAAGGCTATGTATGAGGATATGAGTGATTGACCAATCACATTGTATGTTTGCTTTGAAGAATTACAAAAAAGGTCTTTATTAGTAAATGTGGGAAGAAATAAACCCTTTGGAGTGTTTGTATCACATGGAAACTCACAGCTGCACTGACCGTCAAGCCACCGCTGGATCGGAGGACACTTGATTACCGGTTACGACATCTCTTGGAATCAGTGTCAAGTGTTACATTTGATCAATTGGAAGCGTCTTTTGTTTTGCAGAGCAAGTGACTCTCCTTTAATGCGTTGGTTGTGATTATCTTCAGACAACAGTGCACATCTGCAAGATGCAATGAAACATAAAGAGGAAGGGCAGTGACTCAGAGTGTGAAGTAAGGTGAGCAGCAGACTGACACATGATAAATGAACAATTGCAGAAAGTTTTGATGAAAACTTGCTATTTCTCTGAGATGCTCTCAAAGGGTTGCTGAGGTATTTTTCAAGCCGGGCCCTATTTTACCTTGTTCTGTGTCAAAGTGACTAATGGGGACACCACTTAAAAACAATGTGTCCAGTGTTGGGAAAGCGCTGCAGACGGCATCTGCTAAACAGGCTGCATTGTAATTGCTTTGGGCCATTGCGCACCGTCAATGTATATCCAGTGGAAGTGCTTGTTTTCACACGGACAGTCTTAGATTCTTATTAAAGGCGCCTGAAGACATCGAAAGCAGCCTACTGAGAAATACAAAAATGTTTCTTTACATTTCTCTTGATCCTGTCAGTTTGTTATTATATCTAACCAAATCTCATGTGCTTCCACTGTGAGGGAATACTTTTGTCTTTACTCCTAGGTATTTAACCGTATTGCCTGTTGACGTTAATAACCAACCAATATTCTGTTATCTCCTTTAAGGAATGTGCTCCAGCACTTAAGTGTCCAATTTATGGCCTGATAGGGCGGTTTACGACTGTGAGAATGCTGGCTTCTAAACACCACTGACGAGTGATTGAGTATTTCTAGTTGGGAGATATCTCCTGTAGCTCCACAGATGTTTACGCCTCCCCCGATATGCTGATTCAGTCTGTAAACTAGTTAAAAGGTCTATCGAGAGAGAGGCTGGGCAGAATTGACATGACAACCCCCCGTGCAGTCAGAACCTTTTGCTGCTGTGACTTGTGATATGAATTCTCCGGCCGTTGACTTGTAATAAACTACCAGTGTTTGACATCAAAGCTTCAACTCTCCGTGTGTCTCTCTGAGTCCTGACTCTCCATTGCTGCAGAAGTTTCCCTTACATCCACTTTGTCTGAACAAGCTATGTTCAACCCTAACATTGAAACTCTATTAGACAAGAAGTATAATGTTCCTTTACGTCAATGCAACAAACTCTGACAAAAGTCATTCACTTTCCGACCTTTACCTTACGCCGACAAGTCACATGAACGGAATAAGCCTAAGGTAAAACGTGTATTTTATCCTAAGGTTCCTTTCCATCATGTGTTCAGACATTAATGTAAGGGTTAATTTGCAACAAGCTGCAGAGTCTTAGAGACTAAGCATTTTACCATTTAGTCTAGAATGCAATGGTTTTAAAGGTGTTTCTGGTTTGAAGCTTGATATAAGGTCCGTAGTTAAGAACCCTACGAGACTTTCCCATGTAGTTATACAACATAAACATTCCGTTGCTCCTTTTACGCTTAGACGCACCAAAGTTCTCTTAGAGCCGTGGCTTAATGACTGTACTAGCGCTCTTAGACGCTCGTGCAGGCGTGCAGAGAGAAAAAGGAAAAACTCTATGTCTCCTGAGAAATCCTTCGTGCTTGCCTTTCCGACTACTAGACGGAAGTCAAAGCAGCCAAAACTGAGCATATTTCTCTGTTAATCTCCAACAATTGTTTCCCTTTAAACTGTGGGTTTTTTCTCCGGAAGTTTTTCCTTGTACGATGTGAGGGTCTAAGGATATAGGGTCTAAGGACAGAGGGTCTAAGGACAGAGGGTCTAAGGATAGAGGGTGTCGTTTTTCTCATACTGATATTCTGAACAATCTGTGCTGTTGTATTTGCTGTAAAGTGTCTCTACTGTAGGCTATTTTTATTATACGTACAGCACTTTGGCTCCACCAAAAATCTTTATAAATGTTCTATATAAATAAAACTTGATTTGATAAAAAACACAAGCAAATGTAACAGTTGGGATTTTAGCCTTTGCCGACCATTTACATGCACAAACACCTACAGAAAACACTATGGGAAAGGGAAAACCCTAAAAAACACAATAGGGCCTCTTTAAGGATGACTCAATAATACAGGTATGTACATTTCATGAGCTTTAAGAGTTCAGCACGGGAACAAAGATTCTCCCCAGCAGCTCCCTCTCTGTCCTTGTCGTTTTCTTTCCTATCCAACACCATGCTATTTCCTCTTCCATCCAGTTCAATCTCAACCCCTGTCACTGCTCCCACCTTTCCATCACTCTATCTTCCTCCTCAGTTTCCCTTCTCTCTCCGTCTCTCTCTCCCAATCGGTCCTCGTCACACAGCACCCGTCCCAAAAATTCAATTACAATCAAGATGTTTGTCTGGGCTGGTTTGGTGAGGGGTGTTTGGGTGGATGGAGGTGTGGAGGGGGGGGGGGGGGGGGGGTTGGCGAGGCGGCATTACCGGCATGTCACTGTCTCTGAGTGGAACGGTTCCCCCAGGGGACTCTCCTTCAACAGAAAGCCATTTATACAGCCGTCAGCCAGATAAGCATACATGAGAAGAACTAGTGGATTTTAAAGCACCCTGCGCTTTATAAGCGTCATTCTCCTTTAGCCCCTCTAGGAAAGCCTGCTTGTGTCTCCTGCAGGCCTATGTCCAATAAACCACACACACACATCTGTGATCAAATAACCATCTATATGCTGCTCTTCCTTTATGCAACAAACTATTCACATTAAAATGATTGCACTCACTATGTGGGAAAACAATGTCTAACACCGTTTGTAATTTTTGTTGGACATTCTATTAGAAAAAGTCCTTCAAACTAAATGTCTGTGTATGCAGAGTTTGAGTGAGTTTCGGAACAGCAATCATCTGATATAAATAGACCATGAAGTGCCTTTTAGCCAGCAGCTACACAGCGACTCCCCCCCCATCCCTGTTCCTCTGCCTCTGCACTGTCCTTTTCTCTTTCTCCTGCTCCAGGATATACATAGCACAGATGGTGACAACGGATGATCGTATAGCTCCAGCACAGAGCAGAGGCGTATGGTTAAAGCTGGACTGTATAATAACAGAAAGTCTATAGTGAGTTTGTATCCAAGCAATGGCGAGACAACTCAACTCAATGAAATTAAAACCATATTTGTAGGGCCTTTAACATGCATTATTTATAATGACCAGCAGGGGGCAACTACACTCGATGCAAAAGCTCTGATTGTATTGAAATCTATGAGAAAATTATCCCACTTATTCATTCATTACCTAAACTGCTTTTTGGGGTTTTCCCTTACCCTTTAGTGTGTTATACACTGTACAAACTGTTGCTGTTAAAAAAATAAAAATAATGTGTCAACAGTTTCCAAGCAATTTTAAGAGTTTAGTCAACTTCTGCATTTTTTGAAAAGAGTTGGTGAAACTTACTTTTTTAGTTTTCCTCTACTCAAGAATGTGTTACTTTGCTAAAACTAAAAAACAATGTGTCAACAGTTTCCAAGCAATTATATGAGTTGGGTAAACTCAATAATGTGATTATTTCTGCATGTGAAAAGATGAGTTGAGCCTACAATTAAAAGCCAATATATTAAGTGTAACCAATGCAAATAACAATCGTCTAAGAACCACATGAGACAAGAATAAATAAAGTAATTTAGAAAACACAATTGAGTTGCCGGAACCTATATACGACAAACTCTTCCTGATTTCAATCCAAACCTTTAAATATTTGATAGCATTGAAACATTGCAGATTAAACAAATAGATTTAAAAAAGGGAACATTATGGACATGTCAATACATTTTATTATAATGTAATTATTTCAAAACAGTTTTCATAAAACAGTAATACGTTTGTTTAAAAGCACAACACATTAACATACATGGATTCAAAGCTGTAGTCCAAAAATCAACGATTGACATCCCACTGCCTATTGATAATTACTCTTTTACAAAAAACACTAATTTGCTTCCTTGCAGAGAGTTCATTGTGAAGATCGAAACCATTGCAGATAGATATAGATAAAAGCATTAGCAGCTGGCTAACTTATTTTGGCATAAAAACAATAAGGAAAACTGTTAGCCTGGCTCCATCCAAAGGTAACAGCACTTTACAAATGCACTAATAACACATATTTAATTGAATCAATCAAAAACAGGTTGAGATTGTATGGGGAGTTATGCAGCTCACAATTTTTTGGTCTGTTAAATATTGTTTCCCTGACTGAGTAAAGCTAGCTGTTTCCCCTATTTCCAGCTAAGCTAACTGGCTGCTAGCTGTAGCCTTTTATCAGACGGACACATCATCGGCTGTCACTCGTAGTCGAGTATGACTGTCCTCCTTCTTGGTCCTTGTGGGTCTTCAGGTGGGCGTAGAGGCCGATTCTGGACAGGATTATTCTTGTGCAATGTGGACATGGGAATGTAGTGGTGGAGGGTTTGGGTTGGACCTGTTTGGTGGTTGCCCTCTCCATCCTGAGTCTGCGCTTGTCTTGTGCAGCATGGCAGAGGTCATCATTATATAGTGCCGATTTCGAACCGAAGTCGATTTCAAAAAAGTCTTCCGTCCACGCGGAATCGGCTCAAGAAATGTGTCCGTCCAAACGAAACCACTCGAAACCGCTGGAGACGTATATGCCGGGCCTGTAAGTGGCGCTGTACTTCCGCCACAAAATACACCAAAAGCAGCGAATAAGACCCCCCGAGCATGGGCAGATGTGGGAAGAGGCGGGGCTATGGTGTCATCAATTCAGGAAAAGATCGTATAGGGCGTACACACGGAGCAGCAAGCGTGTGGTCTCCAAACTTACTCACTTTGGGAGCCGGTTTCAACGTTTATCGGATACAACTGAAATCGCCTCAGTGTGAACTGGGCCTAAGATGCAGAACATTTCTGACACATCTCTAAGCGGTTGACCAATCACAACAGAGCAGACTGGGCTCTGGTTTCAGACAGAGGGTGAAAAGAGGTGCTGCAGCACAGGCAGTATGAGAGTGTTTTGAACATTAAAGAATGTAGAAAGGACTGTATGTCCTCTTCAATATTGAAAGCTGGCAGGAACTGCTGGTATTCAACAGATGTTGGATATTCTATACAAGGAAAGTGTTACTTTAGAAGAATGATCCACACCAATCTCACCAGATGACTGTCAGTTAATAGCATTAAGAGGTGTTAAAGGTGTTTGGTCCAACACAATGGAGCAGACTTTCTGACAGAGGTCAGTGTGATGGTCTGCTGGATACGCCACTGGTTGCTGTCAGGAGAGGAGGGACAGGCAGAGCGGTGGATGAGGAGGAAGAGGTTGGTTAGTGGGAGGGGAATTGATTTCTCTCCAGCTGTTAAGTCTCATTGCATGAGCCTGTCTGACAGGGAGCATTACAGTCAATCACTGTGGATCAACTCGCCTGCCGCGCCACACAGGCTCCCCCCCCTGCCCGCACCCAGTAAAATTATCTCATTCACAAGCGGTGCATGATGGGAGAGCCTCGAAAATGTTCGATATTAAAAACCTCAATCACCAAGGTGTCTGAGGATTTTCTTTGCGATGACAGTGCTGCTTATACAGTTGAGAGATCCTTATCCTCTCCGACCTTCACTGACTCTTTAAGAGCTATTGAGCAGTTTGCAGTTTTAATAATGACAGACATATGCTACTTAGATATTAGTCCAGCATTCTAAAATTTGACTTAAAAAAAGTAAAAAAGTATTAGCATCAAAACATACCGGAGTACCAAACATTAGCCCGTACCTGTGCACGTCCCTGCCTGTAAATATAATAAGCCTATGTCTAAAATGGACAACATTGTTAGGAGATTTAAACTATACAGCGATTCTGCACTGCGGTCAACTCAGCTGTCCCTCACGTTTGTTTTTTCAAATCAGCTGCTTTCCATATTTATTCCTGCTATATTTGATGAGTGATACAAATATGTTTTACCACAAGTTCTTAATAAAACTGATACTGTTGGACTCTGTACTTACGGAGCCCCTAAATAAGTGTATATTGTACTTTTAGAATCTACGTCCAGTGGATGTGTAGGATATATAGTTTGATAGATATTACGAAGATTATTTGCGGTCTCGCCAGGAGAACGTGGGTGTTTCTCAATGTCGAGGACGCTTGCTTGGTAGCACATGTCTTCCGAGTCACTTGCTTCAGAAGCGAGGCAAGAATCCTTCCTAGCCTCGGAAAACGAAGAATTGTGGAACAGGCTAACAGGTGTGAGTCATATGCAAGGCGCGATTTCCGCCAAATATTTGGAAATTGGTCCGTGCGCAAAGCATTAGGGGATTTTAAGACCGCGGAGTCTACACATGTGCAGCCTCGAAATTTCTCGCTACGAAGTACGCCGGCCTCGGTAGAATTCCAAGTATGCTGGACATTGGAACACTTGATGACGTAGTATGCTTGAAATAGTGGCTCTGGAGCAGCCTTCTTCGACATTGAGAAACACCCCTTGTATACTACGTCTTTCCGCAGCGTCCATGTAAAGTTGGCGTCAACCCTCACGGGGTGAAAACAGTATTTCCGGTCTCGAAGCTTTCATAATAAAACCGGAAGTATTCTCCTTACTGTCAAATGATGACACAGTGATATCTGCATTACTCATCCACTAAAAAAAACATCAGTTTATCCTTGTTAATTACACAATATTGATTGGTTTAAATTGTGTACAATGCTTTTGTGTTTTTAACCTTCGATTCGGAGAAACAAATAGTTTCTTCGGAGTTAAGACACTACAGAGTTGCTGAAGACACTACGCTACCCAGAATCCTCAGCTATCGTTTGGGACTACAACATCCGCTTTGCTTTACAAACCCCGTGATTAGTCCTCAAGCTCTGTGATTGGATGTTGGAGTGGCAGTGCGACAAGGTTACGCTGAGCGTCAAACATCTCTTTGAAATGGAATGGAACCACGGCAGACTTTCCAAAACTGGACTCGAACGGGTCCCCCAAAGTTGTTTTCTTATTCAAAAGAAGACGTTAATTTAAAGTATTCTTTAATGTTTAAATAAAGCCTTATTAATTTGTCTGTTTTGCACATCCTCCTATTAATATCTTTGGACGTCCTGCACTAAACTGTTTTATTGTAGAGATCACTACAGTATCTTCTTGATATTTTCTATTCTATATTTCTATCATTGACCTTCTACTTTCCCCCTATGTTTTTAGGCTACTCTTAATATTTCAATGTTTTCATCAAATATAACATATTCAACAACAAAAAAAATAACATGCTTTAACCACTAGGCGGTGCGGGTTAAAAAACCAGTGGTCTAGTTAATAAAACATAATAATATTAGGGCTGTCAAACGATTACACATTTTAATCAGATTAATTACAGCTTAAAAATGAATTAATCATGATTAATCACCATTCGAACTATGTCCAAAATATGTCATTTCTTTATGTATATTGTTGTGGCATTGGAAAGATAAATGAAAGAAGGCGGATATATCCATGTAACATGTTTATTGTAAAATTTGTCTGTGTGTCAAAATGAAAGAGAGCACCTATCAATCATCAAACCGTGGGGTCTTCAGGAAAGTCGACGTGGGGGGGCTAGTGGAGTACTTCGTGACCACAGAGTGTGAATGTTGTGATCAGCTGTTTTAGCGCAGTTCTCCAGTGAAGGGGGGGAGTCTCCCTCCGCAGCCGGTTGGCGTAGTTTTGGCACAATTCTGTTGTACAGACCGACGTTAACAGCTCCCTGTCTGTGCACACGGAGACTGACTCTGTCGTCCGGTGATCTAACCACCTTCTGGAAATGCTTCACAAGTACGTCGGTACGCAAATGCGCTTTGTGACACAAGTGACGGTACGCATTTCAGATTACGCACATAACCTGCATACCAGTTATGTGTTACCTGTAGTAAAAGTATTCTCCGTCGGGACTTCCTGCAACAACACCACTCCGTTATCGTAATTCTGATTGGCCAGAAGACATTATCAAAGATGTTATATTGAGAAGACGATCACTACGTGACAAAAGTTTTCAAAACCGTTTCTGGTCTTCGGTATTTCCAGACAAGTGGCTACTGAAATCAATCTTACTAACTGCTGTCTGTGCAATTCTCGGCGCAAGTTGGCGGACTTTATTTAGCTTACTTTAACATCATTTTTCATAGTGGGGCTAAGCCATTTCTTGGTATGGGTGTAGCCTACCCCAGCCATACCCTGGCGCTGCCACTGGTGGGATGTATGGGGCGGGCCATTCTGCACATGCGTTAAATGCGTTAAATATTTTAATGCAATTAATTCAAAAAATTAATTACCGCCGTTAACGCGATAATTTTGACAGCATTAAATAGTATCAAACATAATATTACTATTAACTTTATTGTCAAATTAAAACAGAACGGTAAAGAAAAATACAGTTTCAGTCTCTCGATTTGAAGCTTATGCATTGTACCATGAACCTGTATAGACCTGTAACAACTCAACTGCATGAGGAGTTGGAAAGGTAGTTTCTGAAGATGTTACAAATAACACACAGCATACAATGCCATAATAACTTTGTATTATTAGTGTAGGACACTTATGTATGTATAACATCTGAAGATGTTAATTATTGTTTTCACATAATTGTAGGCAGTGCTCCCCTAACACTGACTTTGGACGCCCTGTGGCCCCCCTGAAAATTTAAAAAAAGTTTATGATTTAACGATGTCTTGGCTGACGGAATAGGCGGAACTAACGATATTCGTAACCCATTCGGACCCATTAGAGAGAGCACACCTTTATCTATTTCATATAGTTGTACAAAAAAAAGTAAGAAATCATTCCAATGTGTACTATAGGACAGTAAAAAACTGTTTACAAGGGGAGTGATTAGTAAAATATGCATAAATAAAAAACAAGAATACTAAATATAGCTGACATAAGCTAAGAATAAACAAGTTTAAATTATTTGTTATTGGTTGTGATCATATTCTAAAGATGTTTGGATTATTAAAAAGTATGCAGCTCCCTTTCATGAGTGTTGAGAACTGTATCCAAAAATTCATTTGCTGCTCAAAGTGCACCAGATTGATGCTTTTAACTTCAACATTTAAAACAAATCTTATTAAGGATGTGAGGTCCAACCCCAAAAAAAGCAGGTTCAAATAATTAAATAGCCTACATTTTATTTTAGTAAACACTGAGAACGGGTCCCACAAACCCAAACAGCACACAAAGGTTAAAGGTAAGCATATAATAATGTTAAAATGTGCTAAATATATACACTGCAAAAAAAAAAAAAAGGGGAGTAAAAGCAGCTCACGACTTGTTTTATTTTTTGAAAGTAGCTCTCATCCTAAAAAAAGTTGGAGACCCCTGCATTAGAGCATAACAACTGTAACTATAAGTATCTGAAATAAATATGCGTACTGAAACAAATGTCAATAACTGTATTGCATTGTTTTCTTATGCACAATTACTTCATACTGTCTTTGTCTTTTTCGTCCTGCATTTATTGGGCCCCCCTCAGAAAATAACTGGCCCCAGCCTGGCCCCCCCAGTCAAATTGGTCTAGAACCGCCACTGGCTGGAACACAGGAAATCTGTGCAAGCAGCAATTTATCTGAGTGTAAGCGTACAGTTTGAGCAGAAGCAGAGCAAATCTAAGTGCAAGCAGGCACTATTTGAAATTATGACTTCTGGTGATGTTAGAGGACACACACACACACACACACACAAATTGAGGCTTAAAAATATGAGATAATCCATAATCTTCAGTGTGGTTAGCTATGAATCTTCCAAACCTTCCAAATACCTTGTCCTGGACATAGTTTATACAGTATACACTGTGCAACAGTACAGTAGGCCCACACATACTGCAGAACACTGGTGCTTTGGGAACACTCAAATGATTTAATACCCATTTAAAATCAGGAGACTGAATACGAACATTATGTGTGTGTGTGTATGTGTGTGTGTGTGTGTGTGTGTGTGTGTGTGTGTGTGTGTGTGTGTGTGTGTGTGTGTGTGTGTGTGTGTGTCATACTTGCCAACCCTCCAGATTTTCGCGGGAGACTCCCGATTTCATTGCCCTCTCCCGGTTTCCTCCCGGGGTCATATTTGTCCCGCATTTCTCCCAATTTCTGACAAATACAGATTTACTCACGACTGTTTCCACTCGGACTTTAATACAGCTACACCATTGTTTGGCTTCCATCGTAGTGCGTCTCTTTAGCAGCGCGCGCAACTCAAAGTCTGAGAGGGTGAGGAGTCACAGAAAACTGAACAAGGATCGACAACTCGACCCTCTGCTCACTCTTTTCCTGTAAAATACAGGTCCAGCCCACACATATGCTCCATTGTGCTACAGGCATTGCCCTTACAACTACAATAAGCATGTAAATGTTAATCTACAGCTCCGGCTCCAGCGTCTCCACCTGCAGACGCAGCCATCCTCATCAACTACTGACTGTAGCGTCACCTTGGATACGATTCCAAACAACTAACTGCATCGGGCGCTGAAATTGCCGCCCTGTGACCATCAGATCTAACGACGCTGATTGGCTGAAATTATG
The DNA here is from genome assembly GCF_902827115.2 of Pseudochaenichthys georgianus. Lineage (NCBI taxonomy): Eukaryota > Metazoa > Chordata > Actinopteri > Perciformes > Channichthyidae > Pseudochaenichthys > Pseudochaenichthys georgianus. Next base: position 7,701,021 of record NC_047517.1, on the reverse strand, counting down.
TTTCGGCGGCATAGTTTACAGATAGCAGCAGTCAGCAATGTGTTGGCTGCTGCTGCTCTGGCTGAGGGCTCCTCTCTTAGCTCCCAGACGAGAGAGGGTAATGATACACACTGCGGCCAGGCAGGAAATATGTGACTTATCAGTAACTTTAGACATCGTAAAACAATTTCAAACGAGATTTTATTGTAGATTATACATTTTACTGATACCAACTATATAATATTTACCTTGTATTGTCTTATATTTTTAAATATATTTTTTTATTTATTTTTAATTTTGAATGACAATCAAACATGTGGGAAGAGGGGGGACAGCGCCCCTAGCGCCCCTATGGGTCGGCCGCCACTGCCCCATACCTAACTGATATTCAATGGAATAAGGGTAAAAGGAAGCAAACGTTAAAGCAATTATTCCATGGGGTTCATATGCAGTGTAACTCCACATGTTTACATCGTTTTTTTATTTTGGTTCATTCGCTGTATCAGCTTCAAAATATTTCGTAATATTCAAGAAAAAATAATCAAGCAACCTAACGGACACAGGGAACTTCCAATAGCTTTGAGGAAATTACATTTCAAAACCAAATAAAAGGTTTAAAATGACAAACTGACATTTGCTACACCACGCCCTCAGTTTGGCTGTCGAACGGTCCCTTAAAAGGATTTGTGCTCGGAGCTTCTGGAGTTCAGCTCTGCAGCAGCGGCAGTGAGAAGAGCTCACACAGCACCTTTCACCGCAGAGGAAGAGCACCGTGTGGGTCCAACAGCTGATCCTCTTAAACATGCCAAAGGTTGTGACGGTGCAGAAAAGGAATAGGGTGGAGAATGAGTTGGAAATTACTAAAATTCAATCTGATGTGTGTCTGAGCGAATAGGAAATAAAACGGGTCGAAAGGCTAAATGCATTTAGATTTGTGATTGCTCCTGGCTCTGCAGCCTCCTGGGTGATTGGGGTAATTAGTTATAGCATGGGGGTGATGCTATGGTAACGGGTTGTTTAAAGTCAGTCACCTCTTCATCCTTCTTCCTCCTCCACCTCATCCTGAGATGCATCTGCCCTTCACTCTCTTTGCTATATATGTTTTTTGTTTGTATTCATTTGTCCTTTATTGTGAGCCTCTATAATGCACGTTTCTAAATTATTTTATGACATTTTTTTTAAAATGTGTTTTTGAGTGACTTTACAACATCTGTCCAGCGACTACAGATAGAAAAAGCTCTGGCGCCTACACAGCAATGTTAACTAATGTGCACTGTCCCTGTTACATTTTTAAAATAAATAAATGAGTGAATTAATTAATTAATAAAACAATAAAAAAAATGCGTGTAAAAATGTGTATCATTACTAATGGGAATGGTTGAAATATGTTTTTAAAAAAAAGAATATATATAATTGTCATCCATAAAATCTTCCTTTTATTACACTGTAGGCTACAGTATTTCATTTTATATTTTTGGCTTATCTTATTTTATTCCATCTACACAGTTGACTTGTTACTTCCTTCCTTTCACTTATATATTTGCACTGTTTTGTACTTATTTATTTTATATTTTAACTATATTGTGTGTTGCACTGTTAGAGGAGCCTGACAACTACCTTGTAGCTATTACGCTGGCACTTAAGCCTTCATTTGCATCTTTGCCAAGAACATGTGAAAATGTAAAATAAAAACAATAAATTAAATGAAAAACGGTATAACAACCCAACACACTCTCACTCCATAAGCGTCCAATAGCGACGTTTGGTCAGTGTCCGTGGCGTCCAATTGTGACGCTCCTAGGCTCCTTCAGCGTCATAAAGGGACGCAAATAGCTTTCAACTGATTGCAATGTATTCCCATCTGCGTCGGGATTTGACGCTCATGGAAGCACGGCATTCGTTTATGCCGGCTGCCCTTAAAGGCAATGTGAGCATCCATTCCCATTGGATAACGGAGCATTTTACACCCGGAAGTAAGTACTCCTCTTACTGTCGATTGATTTTACAGTGATATCTGCACTACTCATCGACTAAAAAACACCAGATTATCCTTGTTAATTACACAACATTGATTGGTTTAAATTGTGTGCAATGCTTTTGTATTTTTCCCCTTCGATTCGGAGAAACAAATATGTTTTATGAGTAAAGGATGGCAGAAGACACTACACTACCCAGAATCCCCAGCTATAATTTGGCCTACACCATGTGCTCTGTTTGACAAACCCCGTTTTTTTCACCATTCATTCGAGATGGGCCTGTCTGCAGACCGCAGCAAGGAGGCGTTTCCCATAGGGGCGTTTCCTATAGGGGCGTTTCCTATAGGGGCGTTTCCTAACTTTTTTTATCCAGCTGCTTTTATAAATCCTCGCAGAAGAAGTCATTGTTCTAGTGATGGGAATTCCGGCTCTTCTTGCTGAGCCGGATCATTTGGCTCACCAAGAAGAGCCGGCTGTTTCGGCTCCCAAAGGGCTCTTCAGTTTACCACATATTATACCTTTTAATTAAATCAAATGTAGCGCTGTTTTGACTAATTATTTATATGTGTACACATATATCACTTAAATTATTCAAGACATCCTTTGTACTAAAGTATTCAAAAGTAAAAATTACATGTTTAATATAAATTATTTGCTGTGGCCAATTGTTTTCATTGCATTTACAGACCCGTGTAACTCTCTGATACCACCCAATTAATGCATTGACTTGCTTGTAGAACCACGCTACACAAAACAGATGGCAACACCTATAAAAACTATTTAAAAAAAGGGGCTACTGTATCAACCTATATAAAGTATATAAATATAGTTTTTCTCCCTGCAGGAGAGGGGAGCGTGCTTTGAGATTAACTGCTAGGCTGCAGCGGGGAGAAGAGGGGGACAAAAAGTAGGAAGAGAAGTAATGGGTCAGAAACCCTCCTTTTTACGCAGCGGTCCAGACATAGACATCATAGCTACGGCGACATAGTTGCCAGTTACTTTTGGCATTAGGGCAGGGATATCTTTCAAGGTTTGACATAATGAATTGTGCTACTTTTAAAGCAAGCAACGATGTTTTCAAATCTGTAATCAAAAAGCTCCTCAAAAACGCTATAGAAGCAGTTCCTGCCGTTGTTACGTTAGTTCAAACAGTAACAACGGACTACTTTTCTTAGCGGATGCATGTCAATTTAAATCAATACAAAAAACTATTTTTTAAATCAATACAATCTTTTTCTAAATCCATAAAAGCATTTCAATTATTATTGGGAGTCATGTCGTTACTTTGTTGAGAATGTGGCCATGTGTAATAAGCGGGATAATGTCCACATTGCACATTGCATAATGTGCCTTCATGCCGATCTAGATCCCTCCGCAAAAACAAAACAAAAAACGTCTCGTTCGCTGGCGAGAGCCGGCTCCCGTCGTTCACTATAGGAAACGCCCCTATAGGAAACGCCCCTATAGGAAACGCCCCTATAGGAAACGCCCCTATAGGAAACACCTCCTTGCTGCGGTCTGCAGACAGACTCTATTGATTCATTCCGATGGCTGGCGTCTATGTCACGTGATCTTCAAATTTCTCCCTGCAGAAAAAGAAAACATGGCCGAAATTCGTTTTATTCTGGGTGTAAAATGCCTATTTTAAAGTTAGTTTGGCCATTAAAATGCGTTTTGATGTCATTTGATGCGAGAAATATGAGTTGTTATTTCAGATTATGTGTGCAGTGGATATACATGATCTTTAGTTTGCTAGTTATTACGAAGATTACTTCAGGAAATCGCGCCGTTTTCATTGTTACCAAGGTGGTTGCTAGGGACGCTGCTATCGATATTATTTCTGTTATGTTGTGTAACTGTTTAATGGTGTTATCTTTATTGCTACCCCCTTCCCCGTCAATGTATAGTGTTGGTCCACAGCCTAAACATATTAGTTTAACAAAATCCGCATCTAAAGATACGTTATTTCCCCCCTGTGCAATTCCAGGCTCACATCTCAGAGCACATCGTCATTAACAAATACCGGAAACAGACCAAAATAATAATAATACCTTATTCCGAGTGTGCTTGCTTTTCTCTTTGAAAGTCATCACATAACGGCATTGTAATACACGGTTCGGCTGCATTACATATTACATATCTGCCGTAGTTCTGTATTTATAGAGCCCTGATGAGAAGACAAACATGAGGAACTGAAAACGTGACGTGGATCATAAATATATCAGCCATTAAACAACATCTTACATTTCTTTTCACACAATACGTCTCCTTGCAGTATCAACACTAATTCGGCTCACTTTTATATTTGATCCAGTTGGTAGATAGGCTGTATTTACACCATAAAGGTGCACAGCTGATATCAAGGGACACCTGGTGGTTAAAGCATGTTATTGAATTTCAATATTTTTATTATTAGATATTAATACGATCCCTATAAAGTATATTCATTACTCGTTATTCTCTACTAATTGTTAATTAAAGACTGTATGTAATGACTATTTTGCACATCCCTTTCAAGATTTCATGATTTTATAAGGTTTAATGACATATCATATAGGCCTACACAACTATGGTGTAGTTCTGCACTGAATGAAAAACTTGGGTTGCAGGTTCCTCAATAGTGCATTACAAGACATCTATCAATATGTGTGCATACCTCCAGCAATGTTAACTATGTTGAAGCACTTATTTTAACTGATATTATACATAATGTATTATACTCTTATGAGATGTATGTAGATATTTCATCTCCGGCCTTGTCAGGTATTGAACAATCAATAAATAAAGAACACAGAATTGTTGAATATAAAACACAGAATTTATGTGATTATACTAAATGATTTTCAAATAAACACAATTGCATATTTAACTGTTACACATGCTGATGTAACGCAAATGTTCCAACTTTGGATCAATAAAGTATATCTTATCTTAAGCTGATCGATGGCTACTGCCATATTTGCAAAATGTGCCTCTGAACCTTGACAAGTGCATGTTTCAGGCTTATCAATTAATGTAATGTAATGTTATCACAGGGGTCACACACATAAGACCAGCTGTTAAATAAAGCTCTTCTGACCTTAGCTAGCATGTGGGTATATATATATTAATACTGCCCATAATGGGCACCATTTATTAATTATATGTTTTAAATGTGAGTGTTTCCTGTCCCCTAAACCTCCAGGGATGTACACAGTTTAATACTGGCAACTTCTTATTATGGGAAATACGAAAACGTCTTTTAAAACTACAACTCCCATTAGAGACGTGCCATAGAGAACATGTTGCGAAACAGAATAGCCAGCATGTGTAGTTCTGGGGACGGGGTGGGGGAGGGGGGGGACGCGGTGGACCCGTTCAAATCCAGTTTTGGACAGTCTGCCGTGGTTCCATCCCATTTCAAGTGCTGTTCGAGAATCGGCTTAACCCTCGGAGCACACTCTCCAATCACAGAGCTTGAGGACTATCACGGGGTTTGTCAAGAGCACATGGTGTAGTCCAAACGATAGCTGGGGATTCTGGGTAGTGTAGTGTCTTCTGCCATCCTTTACTCCTGTGAATGGACGCTCACATTACCTTTAAAGGAATGGTCCACTCATTAGATAATTAATCAAAACTTCAGTATTTAGTGAAACGTTATGTTTAAACCATACCCTGAAGAAATCAGCGATATTCCCCGGTAAATAATGATTTTATAGCTATTTTTTATCAAGACCTGTATATTCCGTCTGGCCGCCGCCATGTTTGCCATTTTCAGTAGTCACGTGATGGTCGTGACGTCATCCATGCGTTCACTTTGTCAACACACGGAAACATGGCGGAGTATTTCAGTTCGGACTCGTCAGCAGAGGAACACGTTTTGACCAATGTGAAGAGATTGGATGGGGGAATTCAGCCATACATATCAGTATGACAATACGACACCCTCTGTCCTTAGACCCTCACATCGTACAAGGAAAAACTTCCAGAGAGAAACCCACAGTTTAAAGGGAACATGGGAGAAACCTCAGGGAGAGCACCAGAGGAGGGATCCCTCTCTATTGCAGACGTGCAATAGATGCCGTGTGTAAATTGAAAAGATAATACATTTGCAACATAGGTAGTCCAAATGTTTGGAAATGCATGTGTGTATAATGGGAAGATGATATAAGATACTATATGTATGCATGTAGTACCACCCTTGCTAGCGATTCCCTCTCTAGTTTAGCATACTCAGCTTCATTGTCCCTGGCCATAGAATCACGATTTTATGGGGCCGGAAAAACTGGGGGGAAATACACACTAGCCGGTACTACGCTATATGGAAAGGCCACCAAAAACTGTCCTGGCCTGGACGTTAAAACGGGGCTAGCCGCTGCAATGGAAATGCGCTATAACATACCTTATTCTTACTCCGAGCACTACTTCTGCTCCTCCGTCGCTTCACACTTGCAGAGGGCGATTTCTCAACTGGCCGAACTGGTGTCCTGGTCGGTGATGACACCAGAAAGACCGATGGTACTGCATCTCCATTGAGTAATGGTTGTTCTTTAAATCCCATGTTATGTTTGATCATACTCTCAGAGTAGTCGTCCGGAAATGTGAAATGTTCGCTGCATACATGAGCCTGTAAATTTCTCGGTTCGGCCGGCCACATTTCGCTAGCCACTGCCTCCGAATGTACTTCTTACGCTTACCTTTTGGCAACAGATGGAACCGAGCATTCCGTGGATTGTTCCTATCCGAATTATGGCAATATTTTGCGATACAGTGAGGCATATTTGAATAGAGAAACTACAGTAAATAACATGGAGATCAACGTGTCTTCGAAAACCAAACGCATGGATTACGTCACGTCCGGGAAATGGCGGCGCCCACAGTGTTGATGTTATTTCGGTATATAATCAGTTTAAAATCACTGATAATGTCATCGGATTAAAAAAAAAAAAAGAGAGACTGGCAGAGACTGGTCTGTTTTATCGGATGATACTTTTTAAAAAATGAGTTTCATGAGCATACCATTCCTTTAAGGGCAGCCGACATAAACGAATGCCGTGCTTTCATGAGCGTCAAATCCCGACGCAGATGGGAATACATTGCAATCAGTTGAAAGCTATTTGCGTCCCTTTATGACGCTGAAGGAGCCTAGGAGCGTCACAATTGGACGCCACGGACACTGACCAAAGGTCGCTATTGGACGCTTAGGGAGTGAGAGTGTGTTGAACAACCACATCATCCAACATGCACTTAAAATGATCGTACACATATCTGTCTATTTTTTATTACCACCTGTAAAATACAATCCTCAATTTTCCTCCCCAAAAGGGTATCTATTAATCCTGTACAGCGCACCCAGTTTAATCCTCAGCTTCTTTGTGAACAGCAGTGATCTAAACCAAAGCTTTTTAACTAGACAAATGCCCAGGTTTTTCTTATCTGTAAACTATACGAGTAGAAACACAAAGAATAAGCAAGGTTTATGTTACATGGGACAAAATTCCCATTTTTTTTTATAATCATAGCTTGATTGTCATTTTCTTACATACACCTCCAAGTTCAAGCACAGCTGTTTAGGACTGGGAAGGAGCAACACAAACGATATTTAAAGGGGACCTATCATGCAAAATGCACTTGTGTACGTCTTTTATACATGAATATGTGTCCCCGGTGGGTCAGGGAACTCACCAAGTGTCAGAAAACACAACCCTCTCTCTTTTCCTCCATACCCAAATCTCTAAAAATGGGGCTGCAACAGAGCTGATTATTATTTGAATGTTTCTGACGTCAGAAAAGGGGTGCTCCGCCTATCAAGGGAATGAGAGACCGCTCTAAAACACTGGAGACGCTGTAGTACCAACCCAGTCTCGTAAAAAAACTAGGGCTGTCAAACGATTAAACATTTTAATCAGATTAATCACAGCTTAAAAATGAATTAATCATGATTAATCACCATTCGAACTATGTCCAAAATATGCCATTTATTTATGTATATTGTTGTGGGAATGGAAAGATAAATGAAAGAAGGCGGAAATATCCATTTAACATACAGTATCTATGTTTATTTTAACATTTTTCTGCGTGTCAAAATGAAAGACAACCCACACACCTATCAATCATCAAACCGTGGGGTCCTAATTCATTACGTGTTGATTTCTATCAACGGGGGAGTACTTCAGGAAAGTCGACAGAGAGGGAGAGAAATTGTAAGATCCCTACGTTTTTTTCACCATTCATTCCAATGGCTGGCGTCTATGTCACGTGATCTTCACATTTCTCCCTGCAGAAAAAAAAAACATGGCCGAACTTCGTTTTATTCTCGGTGTAAAATGCCTATTTTAAAGTTAGTTTGGCCATTAAAATGCGTTTTGATGTCATTTGATGCGAGAAATATGAGTTGTTATTTCAGATTATGTGTGCAGTGGATGCACATGATCTTTAGTTTGCTAGTTATTACGAAGATTACTTCAGGAAATTGTGTCGATACAACGTTTTCATTGTCACCAAGGTGGTTGCTAGGGATGCTGCTATCGATATTATTTCTGTTATGTTGTGTAACTGTTTAATGGTGTAATCTTTATTGCTACCCCCTTCCCCATCAATGTATAGTGTTGGTCCACAGCGCAAACGTATTAGTTTAACAAAATCCGCATCTAAAATTGTGGCATAGATACGTTATTTTCCCCTGTGCAATTCCAGTCTCACATCTCACATCACATCGTCATAAACTTCCGGAAACAGACCGAAAACACTTTATTCCGAGTGTGCTTGCTTTTCTCTTTGAAAGTCATCACATAACGGCATTGTAATACACGGTTTGGCTGCATTAAATATTACATATCTGCCGTAGTTCTCTATTTATAGAGCCCTGATGAGAAGACTTCTAGACAAACATGAGGAACTGCCGCCAACACTGAAAACGTGACATGGATCATAAATATATCAGCCATTAAACAACATCTTACATTTCTTTTCACACAATACGTCTCCTTGCAGTATTAACACTAATTCGGCTCACTTTTACATTTGATCCAATTGGTAGATAGGCTGTATTTACACCATACAGGTGCACAGCTGATATAAAGGGACACCTAGTGGTGCATGTTATTGAATTTCATTATTTTTATTATTAGATATTAATAGGATCCCTATAAAGTATATTCATTACTCGTTATTCTCTACTAATAGTTAATTAAAGACTGTATATAATGACTATTTTGCATATCCCTTTCAAGATTTCAAGATGTTTTAAGGTTTATTGACATCATCATATACACAAACGGTGTAGTTATGCAATGAATGAAAAACGTTGTGTATACCTCCAGCAATGTTAACTATGTTGAAGCATTTATTTTAACTGATATTATACATATGTATTATACTCTTATATAAGATGTATGTAGATAGTATAAGAAATGTGCAGAATACGACAATTTAAGGGTGGAGGTACACACATATTGATAGATGTCTTGTAATGCACTGTTGAGGAACCTGCGACCAAAGTTCTTCATCTCCGGCCTTGTCAGGTATTGAACAATCAATAAATAAAGAACACAGAATTATTAAATATAAAACACAGAATTTGTATGATTATACTAAATGATTTACAAATAAACACCACTGCATATTTACAACTGTTACACATGCTGATGTATCGCAAATGTTTCCAACTTGGGATCAATAAAGTATATCTTATCTTAAGATGATCGATGGCTACTGCCATATTTGCAAAATGTGCCACCTTGACAAGTGCATGTTTCAGGCTTATCAATTAACAACAGGAGGGGTCACAAACATAAGACCAGCTGTTAAATAAAGCTGGACCCGTTCAAATCCAGTTTTGGACAGTCTGCCGTGGTTCCATCCCATTTCAAGTGCTGTTCGACGCTCGGCACACTCTCCAATCACAGAGCTTGAGGACTATCACAGGGTTTGCCAAGCGAAGCAGAGAGAATACTTACTTCCTGTGTAATATTCTGTAAAGCAAATGAGCTGCTCCGACCCTCGGTCCTGACGTACTCCAACTTGTGTTTATTAATCAAACAAATAAATAAACACAAGGATAATTATGTGTTATTGTTGAGTAAATGGAGAATTGCACAGGGGAAAATAACGTATGCCACAATTTTAGATGCGGATTTTGTTAAACTAATACGTTTGCGCTGTGGACCAACACTATACATTGACGGGGAAGGGGGTAGCAATAAAGATAACACCATTAAACAGTTACACAACATAACAGAAATAATATCGATAGCAGCATCCCTAGCAACCACCTTGGTGACAATGAAAACGTTGTATAGACACAATTTCCTGAAGTAATCTTCGTAATAACTAGCAAACTAAAGATCATGTGCATCCACTGCACACATAATCTGAAATAACAACTCATATTTCTCGCATCAAATGACATCAAAACGCATTTTAATGGCCAAACTAACTTTAAAATAGGCATTTTACACCGAGAATAAAACGAAGTTCGGCCATGTTTTTTTTTTCTGCAGAGAGAAATTTGAAGATCACGTGACATAGACGTGACCATTGGAATGAATGGTGAAAACAAACGTAGGGATCTTACAATTTCAGAGGCGTTTTTGTAGAAATACTACGTCCTACGTTGTGGACCAACGTAGTTATTACACGTTTTTTTGTGAAACTGGGTTGGTAGTACATATGCCAGGCCTGTAAGTGGCGCTGTAGTCTGCCACAAAACCATATAGGTATCTACTTCCGGTCCATGGGACCTTATTTCGGAAAAATTATGTATTGAAGTCAATAGAGAGAGAAAACGTATCTTTCGATCCCGTTTAAAATTGTGCCACGAATTACACATATGATTTTTGTCAATCTTAAAAAATCATTTCCATGTCAAAAAAGTCACAGTTTGTCGTAAAACTGTTGAAATATAAAACTATGAAAAATATGCAACTAGAAAGACTACAAATCCCAGAGTCGCGTAAGTGATGTCATAACTGATGTCACAATAGTTTTCCTCCGCTAAATATAAGAGATAGCTAAGATAAGATAACTTTAACAAGATGCCTGTGTGCTTAGTACCAGGTTGTTATCATACCAGCAATGGTTCTTGCTCGTTCTTTCGCTTCCCGTCTGATGAAAGGACCAGGGGTGTATAATACGAATCTAGTTCAACCTATCCTGGATATGTTTTGAGTTATCCGATTGACTTAATCCAAAACAAAGCCGCTCTCGCTAAACTGTCCTACAACTCTGGCTATCAACTCGTTCGCTCAAGCCAGCCGTGTCCTACTTCCTGAATGAAAAGTCAACTATAATATTAGTCAAATATGAAGAAGTTAAACTTTAAACATCCATGGCTTAAACACTTTATCCAGGATAAAAGCCACATAGCTGCACCTGCAAGCATACTTGCCAACCCTGAGACCTCAGAAATCGGGAGCATAAGCAAAATATTGTAAGTGCACTGCCTTGCGGCCTGTAGCACCATCCTTGATGGAGCATATGTGTGGGCTGGACCTGTATTTTACAGGAAAGGAGTGAGCAGAGGGTAGAATTGTCAATTCTTGTTCTGTTTTCTGTGACTATCTTCCTCACCCTCTCAGACTTTCAGTTGCGCGCGCTACTAAAGAGACGTGCTACCATGGAAACCAAACAATGGTGTAGCTGTATTAAAGTCCGAGTGGAAACAGTCCTGAATAAATCTGATTTTGTCAGAAATTGGGAGAAATGCGGGAGAAATATGACCCCGGGAGGAAACCGGGAGGGGGCAATGAAATCGGGAGTCTCCCGCGAAAATCGGGAGGGTTGGCAAGTATGCCTGCATAACAGCTGGTAAAAGAAAAAGTGTTTGCATGCGTACAATAACAGGTTTATGATATGCCCCGTCCAAGACACGAGTGGATCTGACTTTAATTACATTTGACTTGAGTGTTTCGTCAACTTAATGTGTTGGAAAATAATACTTGCATACAGTATGTGACACTGTGAGTGTTGCATGGCCAGATACGGCTCAAGAAGCTGACTCAGATAAGGAAATATATGAGACATTATGATGTGATATGATATGAATGATAATGGGACCAGTGGCGACTGGGGCACAGCCCCACCTAGTGTCAGCAGAAAGTATTACAAATAATGATTTCAAAAAAATGCAAAAAATAAATAACAAAATATATCAAATATATTTTAAGATCATGGTTAATCATCTGATTCGTCTGTCCATTGCTGTTTTAGTCTGTGTTCTTCTAATTAGTGTCTACAGTGTGTGCCTATTGAGCTGTTTAGAGCCATGTGGGACAAAACCCGATCATGCCCCTCCCTCTCACTGTCTAAGTGAACGGTGACTATAAAAACTACACTGCGCATGCTCAGAGTATTGTCCTATTTAATGTGTGTGGCAACAAAATAATGACCATAGGGGCATAGAGCTTAATTCACACATAATTCAGAGCTGTAAGTACGTGCTGCGAAAAGTGTGGTGTGTGAAGAGGAGAGAGACGCGTCCTAAAACCAGGAAGTAAGCTGCGCATGGCTTCCCTCCACAAAAAAGCAATGATATTTCTCCATGGGATTTTAGAAAATAGCTCAAAATAAGATCTGTGGGAAACGTACCTGTTAGATAAATGCACGTTTTGTTCAGCCGGATAATATACACATGTCTACCCTACTTTTATAATTTTCTAATCATAAATCTATCGATTAGATTTATGATAGACTTTTGAAACTACAAGAAGGACTTTTACAAAAAAGTAATAGAGATTTTTGTCCAGAAGGATAGGCAAATGGACTTTATCTTCAAGTCAAGGTAAGACCGCAATTTGATTGAAAATGGGATCTTACTAAGAGAGAACAATTCAATATTGAAATGATAAAATATTGTTTGGGTATTCTTTTGTTGAACTGTCTGTTTAAAATTAATCGAAGCATCAGACAAAAAAAGCTTTTGAAAATAATATTATATTTTCATTTAGGTCAAAATATAATATGTGTAAACCTGAAGAGTCAGTGCCAGTGCCTCGCCAGCCATGAACCTCACTGCAGAAGCTTATATATATATATATAGACCAGGGTTTCCGCTAGGATTTTTTCTCGCCGGTCAAATGTCCGGGCAGAATTTATTTTACCGGACAAATTTGAAACTTACCGGTCATATTTCAATAATAATAATAAGAGTTGTGTAGCAGAGTTTCCGTAAGCAGGTAATTTACCGGACTATGAGCAGATATGCTGATGTTTAAAACTCAGTTCACGGGGCTCATTTTTATATTGCTCCAGTTTATAATCGTAACAGATCGAAAAAATTCAGATTAATTTTTCAATAAATTATTCCACAAACAACAAACAACATAATTATAACATTCAAACAAACTACTTGTAGTAGATAACGTACATTATTCAGAATTTTACATCAACTTTGAATAATAACACGGGAGAAACGGATCCTCTCTTTTCCCTCCCTCTCTCTCCTGACAGCCCGTCAGTTTCTCACGCAGCTCCTGCAGCTCGCTAAACAGAGGGCGGGGCTTCAGGTGATTATGCAGAGCTGCGTGTCTCGGTCAGACTCAGCAGCTGATCTGATCTCTCTCTCTCGTCCGGTTAAACTTCACTCGCGTTTATGTCCATATCGATCAGATCCAGCTCTCCTGATCGGCCTTTATAGAGAGCACCGATCAAACTATTAAGAGTGAATATCGGCCGATAATGACCGGCGGCCGATCTATCGGAGCCTCCCTAATTATTACCAGACATTTTGACCGTCAGGTTTTGAATTTACCGGTTTTTTATAAATTTTACCAGCTAAAAACCGGTAATTACCGGCTAACGGAAACCCTGATATAGACATCTACGTTTTTTGTGCCCCACCACTTTTGTACATATAAAAACGCCACTGAATGGGACACATCGACGTCTGCATTCACAGTGCCGCGGACTGTACAAAATGTTACTTTGATCCGGTTACTTATGTTGTGGCAGATATTTAAGTAAGCTTTCTTAACGCTAATGTTATAATAGTCAGATTGCTCTGAAGATGGGAGGTGATATTCTATTCATTTTCACGTTCACACAGTCGGTGATTTGAACTGCAACGACAGCTGAACCTTTATCCTGTAATATGACTTGATTTAAACTCTGCACACTGTTGTTATCAGCTGTTCCACCATGGTTTCTACCTCAACCTGTAATAGATTTATCCTTATTAAAACGGTTACATTCAATGACAAAATAAAATCAATGTGCAGGCTTACGTGAACATTGTTCTACATGAACAATATGGGCAGTTTATACATTAAATAAATCAAAAGTATAGTGGAGATATGCGCCAAGTGGAAGTGATTCGCCATTAAAGCAAAGAAGAAGAAGAACTCCGCACAGTTGATCTCTTATCCTGGAACCTATCCTGCTCCGGCGCAGGCTAGCCGTTCAGAATAAGTTATCTAGCCCGCTAAAAAGTGAACCAGCTTCGTAGGACCGGAAATCCCAGAAGTTATCTTGCTAAATGAAAATCCTGCTTTGTAGTATACCCCCCAGGAGTGGCTGGCTGGATCAAGTTAGCTATCTAGCTAGTAGCAAGCATGTTAGTTAGCATTACAGTCTTAGACTTGTCATTTTTATTAGCCTTAACATGAAGTAACATCAAGTAATCCAAAATGTTAAACAGTAAGAGTAGTAGTCATATTTCGTGAACCCTTTGAAGAGTACTGTCACACCGGTGTGATTATTCTATAATACACAATTTAAGCCCGGGGGAGAAATGCTAACGCTAACGCTACATTAGCACCGGCGATCTGTGCTACTTCATGCTATCTGCACAAATGGTTGACATTAAACATTAAAAAGATCAGGCAGTTCAGAGAGAATCAAAGGAAGGCAGGCAGGCAGGCAGCTGACATTATTCTGGACGTGTTTCATTGTGTTGATAGTGAGGGTAGCCAATCACTTTTTTGACAAGACAGTAATGACGGCCATCTTGGTGACGTGTGTTGTTGTGAGAGTCTGCGAGACCAGAGATGTAGTTCATTAAGTGTTTCACATAAAAAAATGTGTTACTTCACAGTTTCACATTTTTTTTTACTTGCAAAATTATCTTTTAAATTGACAAACATCATATGTGTAATTCGTGGCACAATTCAAACGGGATTGAAAGATAATCTTTCTCTCTCCATCGACTTCAATACATAATTGTTCCGAAAAAAGGGCCCATGGAGCTCCCCCGGAAGGGGAGGGACTTCGCAGATAAAGCATGCAATAACTCATCTGTGAAAAGCTTTTGTTGTCATCTAAAGAAAACATGAGCAGGTAAACACCAAAGAAAAATACATTAACATAGAGAAAGTAGCATAAATCAAATACACACACCTGTATTCACAAATACACACACACCAACATGACTGAATACAATACCTTCAATTAACCCCACATCCATTTTAAAATGTGTTATTAGAAACCAAAACTAATCGGTATGAATATATGAATCGGTAATCTGTAAATGAGTTGCATTGTTAAAGATCTTGTCTTGTGACCCCATACAAAATGGATCTATGTGAGTTTTTTTTTTACCAATTACTCATATTTATTTAACGTATGATTGATGACAAACAGTTGCAAGAAAAAGGATGTGAACCCTTTGGATTCTCCACACAAAGCGTTGTGTGTTCCTTCCAAACAACTCAACTTTGGTTTCATCTGTCCACAGAATATTTTGCCAGTAGTGCTGTGGAACATCCAGGTGCTCTTTTGCAAACTTCAAACGTGCAGCAATGTTTTTTCTGGACAGCAGTGGCTTCCTCCGTGGTGTCCTCCCATGAACTCCATTCTTGTTCAGTGTTTTACGTATCGTAGATTCGTCAACAGAGATGTTAGCATGTGCCAGAGATTTCTTTAAGTCTCTAGCTGACTCTCTAGGACTCT